>NC_135221.1:23687591-23905091 GCF_052324685.1 Brachyhypopomus gauderio | reverse complement strand
CCTGCCAGTGGCGTAAAACGGACAGAAACCTGTGACGCTGTAATTATGCTCATGCAGGTGACGTTATGATGGCACTTTAAGGGCAGGCAAGTTCATCAGTTCATGTGACATAGCAGCAATATGGCAGCAGATGGCAAGGATTTGTGATTTACCATTTACAGCGATATAGACCAACTTGTTAAAGAGAGAGAGAGAGAGAGAGAGAGAGAGAGAGAGGAGAGAGAGAGAGAGAGAGAGAGAGAGAGAGAGAGAGAGAGCGAGAGAATGAACTGCCAACACCTCGGTAATAACTTCACTTTCGAGTCTCCCTTCACTACGCCCCAGCATCGATGGCCATGGCCTTTCCCATAAGACCACATGAGGGGGCACTTCCATCCCAAACAGCTTTAATTACCAATCAGACGTCTCGGACGGGTCGGCACCAGAATAACCTCACAAGTGCCGAACGCAGCTGAAGAAATCCGCCACCATTCAAGGGATTCGGGGGGATTTTTTTTGTCCCTGTGCAATTTTTATTCTTCACCATGATGCTGCTGGTCCGCTCAGTCTCTGCTGTGTTCGATTGCGCCCGGACAGGCTGATGAAATGTGGGGGTTATCTGTACACAGCACACACGTCAATCTTTATCTGCGCGTCCCGATTCGACCTCTCCTGAACTACGGCTGGAGATAAGGCGGGTACGGATGGGCCCCCCTCCCCCTCCATGGGGGCGGACGCTCAGGGATTTGGGAGGATGGAACGATCCCTTTGCTTCCCGTCGAACCCGAGGGTCCGTGTGACGGAGACATGCCGAGGGCACATTCATTATCTTGTGAGCTAAGTGGTGCGATGTGCTCTGGTACGAGTGGGAGGACCACAGCCTTCCACACGTGGCTCTGGTAACTGCAGCCGTGTGTCAAGAGTGTGGGGGAACGGGGGGGGGTGCTGTGAACACATCAGTCCTTCTTTGGGTGCAAATTAATGACGATTCATGAAGAGGAGAACAAACGGTGCACAAACGACAGGGCTCTCCCTTGTTAACCCCCGCCACACGGGCAACACTGGGAAATTCTGCAATGCTAATGAAAAGTTGCGTTGGGAGTGTTTCTCTTTCTTTGAAGTGACTGAGGCCTTTGCACCATACATGGGACTGAAATAATTAAAGCCAGGCACGTTGTCACTGGACTCAAATACGGGCCGCGTACCTGCGGAGACAACGGCAGGAATGACAACAATGAGTCACGGCGGGGGAGGCCGACCCACCTTGGCTCCGGCCAGCAGGCCGAGAGAAATGGCCACCCGCGCCCGCAGGTCGGGCCGATCCTTGGGCCACACGTACGACACCATTGCTGAGAGAATCTTGGCAGAGTTCACTTCACTTAGCTGGGGAAAGACATAGTAAATACATACATAAATATATATTAAAATAATAGACAGTTATCAAAAGCAAAACAATGACCTAGACCCACTAGCAACTCAGGAGTAGGATGAGTAATGGATTATGTGTACAAGAAAAATAATTGCATTATAATTGTTGTAGATCACTGCAGTCAGACTCCAGTCCCCATGACAAATCACAGTTCAAACCCCCCACCAATTTCTCTAAAACTCAGCTCAGCTCACAAATGGCGAGGGTTAGCAGTTAGCTGATCGCTTGGATCAGGCATATTGAGCACTGTAGAGGAGTAACAGTGTGTATGTTTTCCTGAAGTCTCCTCTACAGCAGGATCTAGAAGGACAAATGTTTTATTTCAGGGGTACTTAAATAGAAATGATGACGGGCCACATTTTATTTTTTCAATCACTGAGGGGGCCGGTTACGGGGGGGGGGGGGTAGCGAACGTAAACTGTAGGGGGTGGGGGGGTGGGGAGTCTTGTTGCGAACGCATTTGGGCGTCTGCTACCTGTTTCCCCGGCATCGTCTTGAGATCGCGGTCCGCGATTTCAAAATAAAAGCAGATTGAAAAGCGCAATTGAAAAAAAAATTCCTAAAAAAAAATACTTTTAAAACAGCTCGCGGGCCAGAAATAGATAGCCACTATTTGAGTATGGTGGTTTTATTTATTTATTAACATACACAACCAAAGGTATGGCATCGAATAACGCCTCACTCGTGTGTACAACGAATAACGCCTCACTCGTGTGCACGCCGAATGATGCCTCACTCGTGTGCACGCCGAATGACGCCTCACATGTGTGTACAACGAATAACGTCTCACTCAAGTCAATACTGGAGCTCATCCCCGGAATCATCAGTTAAAGTTCAATATCTATATGAAATATGGAAGGTTTGGTCCAGTAAAGGTTTTCCACTGCTGTGGTATAGCTCTAAATACCAAGCTCAGATCAAAATGACGCTTGTGCATGCCTGACCCAGCAAGATGTGACAGCTGTAGCTGTAGGAGCGGAGCTGGGCATGCTCAGTGCTGCACAACACATCTCAAAGTTTGGGGGGGGGGGTCTTCAGTTGAGTGGGTGCATGGGGTTGTCACCGGCGATGCTGCATCATATGGGCACAGGGCGGCAGCACGAGTGGCCCCTCCAGGTGGCAGCAGAGACGTTGCCTGGCGCCCACGCAGACGCCCCTCCCCCTCCCCCTGCGCGCTGCCGTGCCAACCAGGCTGTTTACTCCGTCAAAACCACCTGCTGCCATGACTGTCTCAAAAACATGAGTAAACTCCTCTAATCCCGTCAATATGGCCACATAAAAATGAAACACTGGCGGAATGACACGGGAAGAGAAATACAATTAAAAATGGCCGACACCCATGCAGGAGGGGCAGGAGAGGGCAGGGGGGAGGGGCAGGAGAGGGCAGGGGGGAGGGGCAGGACAGGGCAGGGGGGAGGGGCAGGACAGGGCAGGGGGGAGGGGCAGGACAGGGCAGGGGGGAGGGGCAGGACAGGGCAGGGGGGAGGGGCAGGACAGGGCAGGGGGGAGGGGCAGGACAGGGCAGGGGGGAGGAGCAGAAGAGGGCAGGGGGGAGGAGCAGGAGAGGGCAGGGGGGAGGAGCAGGAGAGGGCAGGGGGGAGGAGCAGGAGAGGGCAGGGGGGAGGAGCAGGAGAGGGCAGGGGGGAGGAGCAGAAGAGGGCAGGGGGAGGAGCAGGAGAGGGCAGGGGGGAGGAGCAGAAGAGGGCAGGGGGGAGGAACAGAAGAGGGCAGGGGGAGGGGCAGGACAGGGCAGGGGGGAGGAGCAGAAGAGGGCAGGGGGAGGGGCAGGAGAGGGCAGGGGGGAGGAGCAGAAGAGGGCAGGGGGGAGGAGCAGAAGAGGGCAGGGGGAGGGGCAGGGGTCACTGCTCATAGCAGTTTGAGAAGAAATGCAGTTTCCTCCCAGTGCAACATTTCCTCTGTTGTTATGCATAAAGCAGCTCAAATATTGAACTTGGACTATGTGGCGTCTGATCTATTATTCTGTATCATTACCGATTGCCAAGTTCTGACAGAGAATATCAGACCATTTTAGTGCTATAATTGGCTCAGATTTATAGCTTAAGACTCATAAAATCCTTTGTAATTAAAGTGTGTGTGTCCAAGGGTGTATATGGGGTAAAACACAGCCACACAGCTATAGCTCTGAAGAGTTACTGTGAGTGTGAATAACAAGCGTACCACGTTTTTGGGGTCTGCATTCAGCCCCCCCCCTGCATGGCCGTGCCAGCACCATCTCTCCGGAACCTGCAGATGCTGAAAAACCAAACCAAAGAAATGTTAGTCATGTTTCCATCAAGCTACATTTAAAAATGATTAGGGAACACAATTTATGTAGTCCTCTAAGGGTGCGTTACAACAGCATGAATCAGGCATATGGAAAGTGAAACTGTTATGATTGTATAGGCTAAAAGAATGGCTTTAAGTGCTCTGAGTGATCTGTAAGGGCTGCAGGTAGGGGTGGGTGATATGGGAAAAAAAATTGTATCACGATTTTTTTCATAAAATCACGATTTCGATTTTTTATCACAATCTTCCATCCAAAAAAAAAAAAAACAAAAAAAAATTGGGGCTACAAAGCTTTCTTTTTAAGCAGATTTAAATAAATGATATTGCAATTTTCCATGTGCAAACATTGTAAACAAAAAATGCAAACAACACACGTGACACTGTGCCACGTAGGGCTACGCCCCCCTCTCCTAGCTGTCACTCCGGTTTCCCTGTTCCTCATGTCTGTTGTTCCCTGCTCCTTGAGCCCGCCTTGTTGTGTGTTTCTATGGTTTCCCCATGTCTGCCACGCCCATGTCGTTATTGTCTTCACCTGTTTCCATAGTTGCCAGGTTTGCGGTTTTCACGCCAAATTGGGCTTGTTTGAAAATCCAGCCGCAGGTAAAAATTCTGGGGTGGCGGGGTGCGGTTCTTTGGGCTACTTTTGAGTTGGGCCACCACGGGGGTTACAAGTCAACACAAAGAATCGATCGCGATATAATACTTAATCTGTCTCCATTTTAAACACCCCCCCACCCCCCGTCAACTACTTTGGGTTTGGGCTAGTTTAGGCTGCTGAAGGGTGGGTTTTACACTTATTTTGTGTGGGATATTTTTGATGCGTCAGACGTAGGGCGTAGGACTACGCGTAGGGCGTTATTTCAAAATGAGACGCAAGTTCACTCTACAAAACCAGCCGCGCTCGTGTTTACAACCCACAGGCCTTAGAAACCTCCTTCATTCCCTCCTGGAAAATCTGACATGATACTTCAGGATGACCATCATGTTGATGGTGTTGTACAAGAACTTTAAACGTCAATCTTACTTTTGCAGCCTCCAGAATGTGTCGACTGGTGTGGTGTCCTCCTCCACGCACTGCACATGCTGATGTCGGATTTGGACCCAGGAACTAAGGGGGGAAATAAAGTTTGTAATGAAAGGGCCAGAAGAGGAAGAGAGAGGCGGAATGAATGTGGTCTAAAAAACACTGCAGCAGAAAGCCGGTGCAGCGAGAATGGTTGTGTGTTCCACTGTCTGTAGTCCACACATGATTACAGCTGCTTTCACTCCGCATTTAATGCAAGAATTATTCTATTACAGGTTTTCTATTATATGCAAGAGTTTGTTTAAAAATGCAGAGAAGCACTTTTTTTACACAGAGAAAATAATAATAAAAAAGCACACCCTGCTACTTGTATCAAAGTGTTTTTCTTCCCGACTATAGTATGATCAGGTCTGATCAGTTTGGCACTACCCAAGGCACAGTTCAAACGTGGGTATGTAGCCAGATTATCTTTTTCAATCACCTTATGGCACTTGGTCTGAGTACTGCTGAATACTTTACGATATGCATTGTGAGATGCAAGTCACAATATGCATCAATATTTATTTTTTGGTTTTTAAGTTAAAGTCTCATATCCAAGACGGGCATGGCTGGATCCGACGTCTCCTCTCTGCAACGTTCCACAGCTAACTGGGCCAGAGGATGGGAACATGTACAGGGTTTTCCATTTGAAATCAAAACATTACAACTACAAAAACTAAATTAGAATCCTAAAGTATTAATGCATTTGAGACAAAACCCTAGCTGTATCTAAATCCAGGACTCCACAAAAGAAGCTTATTAACAGCTTCACGAATGTGTCATCATCTTCAAATGCCATTTCAGTGTATGCAAATTAGTCATTCCAACTGAGTATCTAAATATCCATTCCCATAATGATAAAACCAATAACACTGGCCTTACATGATTAGCTAATCAGGCAACCATAAGCGTGTGCATTAATGTACTTACACTGTATAAAAGGAATATTTCAACATGTCTACCCATCTACAACACCCATAGCATATGGGCAGATATGTTTTTTCTATAATTAGAAAATAATTAAAATATATATATTAGCTCAAATTACACTAAAATAGAGGCCAAAGGACAGTGTGTAGTGATTTGTTTTTGTATACTTTTATATAACTTTCAAAAGGCATAAAGCTATTCTATTCACATCAATTACCCTTCCCCTGAGGTTCTGTGGTATCCATGTGTGATTCAGCACAACTGTGTCTGCTTTGAATTGAATGACAGTAGACTAGTAACATAATTCATTACCACACATTCTTCCTTCTGGAAAAGATGAACTAGACCTAATCCCTTATTAAAACAAATACTGATGTATACAGACTTACAGATGTGACTGAAGGTTTCATGAAATTGTTACATGACTGAATTCAACAACTGTCCTTACATGGAAAAAAACACTAAAATAATCCTTTAATCCTGCATTCTGCTCTGCATGCATAAAGTGTGTGAAAATGTGTAGAGAATGTAATATACCCAGTAACTGGTCTATAGAGTCTGCATCACACTTACTGTGCCTCCTACATGTCATTTTCTTTATAGGTATTTTGCACTAAACATTTTTCTTCAAAATTTGATCATTGAAAATTTTCCAACACTGTGGATTATTCTGCATATGGCATTCCCCTGCCTCAAACGCCTGTGTGAGTTAACACAACATGGATTCAGAAAACAAAGACGCTTTAGAATACCAAATTACTAATATTTACTCATTCAATTACTTAGATTTGAATAACAACAAACAAATAAACTAAGTATATAAATGTTTAAGGCCAGTTCTACAGGCTTCACCAGGTCATCTTCCTTAAATGTCTGCATAGCTTTCCCAGAGAAATAGGGGATTTAATCTCCTGCCCAGTTTGTCTCTTAGCATTTCTACGGTAATGTGTTCTAGAAACCACACAGTCAGGTCATTAGTTTGAGAAGACCTTCACATTTATTCCTCACCAGAAAGTCCTCGCCCAACTTTGAAGTGTTTCAGGTCATTATCCTACTGAAGAAAGTAAAACTGCTGGCTGGTTATATTCCCCATTGGACTGCATGTCTTTAAGTTATACTGAAGCAGACATGGACTAGGTAAATATCACAAACCGCCTCTCCAGATCACAAAACATTACTGTGCTTTCACACGACTACTCATCCTCTCTACCTTACACAAACAATACAGCCGGACAAAAGCATTTCATGGGAGACCACCATGCAGGCCCTGTAGCCTGGGCTGAATGGCTGGGCAGCTCATTCATTCCTCTTTCTCTTGGTCTGTTCCATCTCTTCTGAACAGTGGAAGATAAAACATGTATAAAACATGTATACCTCCAGTGGGAATTATCTGTGCTTGTACTTCAAAAGCAGTTAATCACTGTTTCTACAGATAAATGGACTAGTTCTGATTCTGAGGTCACCTATGAGGTCATTGGCTTGTCAGACCTTTTTTGTGTAAGAACTCATTACTGATTTTTTTTAATCATCAGAAGGTCTTGGCCACAGTTGTTACTCACTTACTAATTGTTACAGAGATTCTAAAAGTTCAAGTAATTTGTCTTAAAATTAACCCCTAACTTAATGCATTTGTAGACAGCCATTTATCTTTGGATATCTGTTTCTTTTTTTCCTTCTTACATTCAGGAACGACAAACTACCAATAATGCTAGCTATATTTATTTTAAGCACAAAACCTTTGCCTGTTAACAATGACCACTGAAAAAAGGTTAATTGGATAACCTACTAGTTAACTTAACTTCAAATACACTTTTGCCATAACACTGACATGACTTTAAACTAAAATTCTTGTTTCTTTAGGTAACCATCTCTTTGAAATAAATAAAATTTCCACTTTCATTTTGAAATGTAAATTATAAATACAATATTTTAATATTATTATTATTATTAGTTGAATTTTATAAATGGAGATCATGTATGCAAGTATAAAATTTGGCTAGTGCAGACTAAATAAAAAGGACCCATCATGCCAATGCATGCTAAAGAATTCAGTTTGGTATGTTTGTGGACAACTACCCACAAACAACTGACAAATTTTGAAATGGTTATAAATATGGAAAAACCCACTCTCAATATCAAGGCTTCGAAAAGAGGTAATTTCAAAAGGTACACAATGTCTAAAACTACTGGTTATATTCTTGGATATCTCAGTGTTGCCAAAGTTCTAAACTGTTTGACAATTTATATTGCTTATGAAACACAGACATGCCACTTGTTACTCAGCTGTTAACAGCCATCATGCTTTTTGGCTAAATAATGGTGCGAGGAGGGAGGGATTGCTTTTTCAACCTTATCTCTCTGCACAAGTTGCAAAACCTGACAAACATTTGCTTTGACAGCTGTCATCATGTGACAACGTAACAATGATATGATTGGCTAGGACTTCATATTCTCTGAAAAGCAGATTAAGCCTAAATGTAACAACCACCACTTCCTCATGTGAATCCATGAAAGCCTTAGTATCTCATCATAACTTAATATCTCATAATAATGACTTAGTATCTCATAATAATGACAGTATTACGAGATAGTATGTCATAACAGGATATTAAGTCCATAACGAGACAGTATGATACCAAGTAGTGCCACATTATTACGAGACAGTACGAGATAATTGAGATTAACCTTTTTTCTTCCAAGTGTAATAAATGGTCTTCCATATTAATGAGTTGAACAGTGAATCACATCTAAAATAAAAGATGAATTTTTTTCTATATGCAAAGGCAACATACATCTGATGCACTATAACTTTGATATATGTCGATATATTTTACTTCAGAATTAAAACACTCCTGAAACACGTTGTACACGTCTTGAATTCCAACGGGACGTCCAGAGATAATAATGTTAATGCTAATAATGTTCCTGGGTAACCCGAATACTGTGCCTTCGTGTTTTAACCCTAACAAATCTAATACCTGTCGAATGTGCCAGAACACCGAGACATGAAGGACGAGTTCAGCCCATCCACCTTCACCTGTCATGATGAACATTAGTGAAGACACACCAGAAAGTGACATCCTCAAACACTAACCACCGCTCTACGGCTCTGACAACCTGAATTCTCACAATAGTGTAATTTTAATTATACACTTAAAATGAGATAGTGGAGGTATAGTGAAGTTAGTGAAGTTAGTTAGTGGAGTTATAGTGAAGTTAGTTAGTGGAGTTATAGTGAAGTTAGTTAGTGGAGTTATAGTGAAGTTAGTTAGTGGAGTTATAGTGAAGTTAGTGGAGTTATAGTGAAGTTGGTCAAGTTAGTGAGCAAGTTAGTGAAGTTATAGTGGAGTTAGTTAGTGGAGTTATAGTGAAGTTAGTTAGTGGAGTTATAGTGAAGTTAGTTAGTGGAGTTATAGTGAAGTTAGTTAGTGGAGTTATAGTGAAGTTGGTCAAGTTAGTGAACGAGTTAGTGAAGTTATAGTGGAGTTAGTGGAGTTATAGTGAAGTTAGTGGAGTTATAGTGAAGTTAGTTAGTGGAGTTATAGTGAAGTTAGTTAGTGGAGTTATAGTGGAGTTAGTTAGTGGAGTTATAGTGAAGTTGGTCAAGTTAGTGAGCGAGTTAGTGAAGTTATAGTGGAGTTAGTTAGTGGAGTCAGTGAAGTGAGTTAGCGAGTTCGCTACAAACACCTCACACCAAAACGCTCGAGCTAACGCGCTAGCACTCAAGCTAACTGAACTGTAGCGGCGGAGGAGCGTCGCCTCAGGGCCGCCGAGCCGCTTCACACGCGGCGTGTCCTCACGGTACCGCCTGAAGACGACCGGACCGGACCGGACCGGACCGACCTCACGGTGGAGAGGACCAGGAATATACCCGGAGTCTGGGTCTACTTCACCTACAGCTAACCTAGCCATGTAGCCCCGTCAGCTAGCCTAGCCTAGCCCGGCTCCTCCAGCCCGGCTACCCCAGCCCGGCTACCGCAGCCCGGCTACCGCAGCCCGGCTCCCCCAGCCCGGCTACCCCAGCCCGGCTCCTCCAGCCCGGCTACCCCAGCCCGGCTCCTCCAGCCCGGCTCCACCTGAGCAGGCCGACACCTCAGCCGCAGCGTACCTGAGCAGCGCCGCGTTGTTTCCTTTTAATTCCTCCGGGTTCAGTAGTATTATTGCGGCTCCACACAGGAGGAGCGCCGGGGCGCTGGAGCAGACGCACTAGTGTCCGCCTGTGGACGCGGAGCCCGCAGTGCGAGGGTAGCAGGAGCGGCGCCATGATGGACCTGCAGCGGGACGAGCACGCGTGGAGTCGGGCAGAGTGACCCTGCTGACACACACACACACACACACACACACACACACACACACACACACACACACACACACACACACACACACACACACACACACACACACACACACACACACACACACAGCTGTATTATGAAGTATTGAGTATAAAGTATTTCATATTCTCGTTAAGAAGGTGTGTTTGTTCGGGTTTTATTTAAAGTAAGAGACATTTCGATGAACTTTATTTAAAGGGGAAATTTAAGTAACAGATTTGACACCCATCTGTGCAGACATACACGCAACCTTCATATTCATATTTACGGCAAGGGTTGTGATTTTCAATGTTTATCAGGACAGATTAATATCCCTCTGCATAAAAAAACTAAATATATCTGTACTGCCATAGGTTATGTGCGGTATAATCAGTTTTCTTCAGCGTTTTAATCAGAATACGTTTTTAAAGATCTACTCAAACACGCTCCAACCATAGACCGGATATGACGCATGTTCCTCGCGCGCCACCCCGCACATCCGCCGAGCTGTCGCGCGCCGTGGGACACGCGCTACCCTAGCGTCATTCAGGACTTTCTGAATACTTCCTGAAAGAGAGTCTAAACTCGGACAGAGTTGTATAAAAGAACATGCCTTGCCATAACCAACAGGTCGCCCATACCAGCAGTAATTCTGACAATGCCATTATGAAGCAGGTCCGATTTGTAAGTGGTGATAATTCGGACAGTGAGTCCCAGGAGAAGGCGTGTGAGGCCGGACTACCCGGCGAGGTCCAGGTCCAGTTTGGGCCGCAGTTGAGACTCATACCCCTCAATGACCAAGTCCGAGAACTACAGACTATTATAAGGGACAAGTGAGCTGTCTAAAATATATGAAATTATAAATGTTGTTTAAACATGTTGTGATAATTGGCTTTGTAACGTTTCCCTACAGGACGACTAGTAGAGGGGAGTTTGTGTTCTGTGCTGATAGACTGGTAAGCTTGAGCTGAGTGTGCATCATGACATTTGTAGTTAACTAAGAAACCAACTACCTAATACTGGCTTTCATGATTTACCTCAACATTACTGAAAAATTTATGTATTTAAACTTAGCTCCCAATGTACCAGTATTTTGCATAAGAATTGTAACGACACTAATCCAAACTACTTTTAATTTGTTTATAGATTAGACTTGTAGTTGAAGAAGGATTAAATCAGATCCCATATACAGAATGTGTAGTGACCACACCAACAGGTGAGTACATCAACTTCGTAGTTGATTATTCTCCCATGAAAATTGCAGACCTAAATAATCTTTAATAACATGGAATTATAGGTCCACATTGTCTGCAGTGTTGGGTCCTAAGAGTGCAGCTGTAGACTTTTCTACACCTGAACACCATGCACAAGATCTTTAGTGGACTTTCGGTTTCACTCAGTCAGCCTAAGTGAAGGTGGTCATTAGTTCTGATAATGCTCTGATAATGATGCTATGATATGCTATGATAACTTTTAATGTGTACTTGGCTCTATCGCATCATTGAACTTTATTCGTTCATTGTATATATTTTTTATTATTTGAGGCCTGACATTTATAGACCTAAGCTAAAGACATTAATACTACCATATGTTTCCTGAAAACTTGGGTTTGTAATTTCTTTTTTAATTTTCTGAACTGCATTTTCAGAATCATAGATGGGAAATTTTTATTGGAAAGTTTTATTTTCTATCGTAATTTCAGTGTGTCAGAAATTCACATATATTTCATATTTGGTGGCATTGCCTTTTTAATTGCTGATCCTAAATCAGATGCATAGGGTTGTCTTTCATAAACGTATCACAACGCTTTGCCAAAATGTTTCCTCCAGTCCTTCTTGCAGTACTGATGTAAATGATTGAGTCTGCTTGTTCAAGGTTCAGATGACCACTCCAGTATAGGCCTACAAGAAATGAAGAGAATATGCAATAACAATGTTCAACATATGAACGTTTAAGAGTGCATATTAGCTATACAGTTCCCATGTCTTTCTGCTATAACAGGGGCTCTGTTAAAATGCTCACTGAATAAAGAAATAAATTATTTCAGATACTTTTATTAAGCAAATTGCACATGAATACCCAAGAAATTAAAAAGGTTATTTATATTTCAATAAGACAATAAAAAATGTTTAAGTAAAAGGTGAAGCTTAATTTCTCCTGTCCCCTTTAAAATATTTGTGGGCAATACATGGGAAGGGAAAAAAGAGGAAGCAAATGTGAGTCTTCAGCTGTAAGAGTTTAATGAAACAAATAAAAACTAACATAAAAGTGCACTATCAAGAAAAAATGAAAGCCAACATAAGATTGCAATGGTCATGAAAACGAAACAGAACCAGGACAATAACCCATGGCTAGTTGGGCTTAATATTTTCTTCATTGTCTCTTTTGCGATGTGTTATTGTTCGTATCACAGTGGACAATGAAAATACAATTTATCGGTCAGGACTACTCCAATACTTCAGGCTGTTTTGTCAAAACACTGACTGTTTAGGATCAAGATCTGATGTTGACCAAGATTGAACGTTCTGGCTAAAGTCACAAGATGTTGCTTCAGGATTTCTACATAATGCTTTGTCATGATCTGTTTCCTGAATAGCACCAGTCCCCTTTCCAGCAAAATGGTGAAACATCCTGTTGCCACCCCCATGCTTCATAGTTGGGATTGTGTTGTTTGGATTAAAAGTCTTACCACTCTTGTTGTCCATATTTGGCACTGATTCCAACTGAAAATGTAAATTAATCTTATGGTTTAGCAACTTCATTTATGTTCCATCTGACCAAAGAACATTCCTGCATTAAGGAACTATGTCCTATCTTCCCCTGCAAACCTGTGTGGGGTTTTATGCTGATCTTAGAGTAGAGTTTTCTTCACTGTGACTGTAGTTCTCTCCTAAGATTAGATGTAGACACATTGGTATCTTATACTGCATCAGTAGTTCCTTTTTTGTTGTCCTGTGGTTAGGCCTGTCGCGATAATTACATTATCGACTTATCGTACGATAATTTTTTTAACCGCGATCATTTTTGCTGATGTCGATAATTGGCCATTGGGTTTCCGCGCAAAATTGTTTACATGAGAATAATGTAAACACTTAATAACTTCTATAAAATCTGTTTATCGTAGAGAAAAACACTGGGAGAGATACTAACGCAATGGGGTGTTATAGAATTGACAAAATATAATTGCTCAAAAAACGTATTTTATGTGTAATAAAAATTCAAAGTTTCTCGTCCGGCCCGTACACTTACATGGGAATGGGCGGGGTTAAAAGTTGTACTGCAGCCAGCCACTAGAGGGCAGCTGACACACGGAGGCTTCACTTTTCACTCGCGTCGTCCAGTCCACTTATGGCGCATTTCCACTAGGGCCTGCTTGGCGCGGTACGGTTCGATTCGCGACGGTTTGTGAGTGTTTCCATTAGTACCAGTTCCCAGTTAGCCGGCCCCTTCGGGTACTATTTTCGTACCGACTCGCTCGAGGTTCTAACCGTTCCGAAGCGGTACAGTTCTGTGACGTGGAGGAACAGCATGACACTGATTGGCCAGGGAGTGTCGTCACAGGTTGCGTCAGGAGAGCGACTCCTCCGCTATGCTATGGACTCCTCAGCCATTTTTAAAACCCAAGGAGCAAAGTCTGTTCAAACGCCGAGGTACAAACCTTTCTGTTAATAATCAGCGATCAAAAAATCCAGGGCGAACTGGACGGGGCCACTAGAAATGTAAAGGTTTTTAGCGAGGTTTCTGCGCTAATGGCCACTCATGGCTACCAGCGGTCCGCTCAGCAGTGCCGGTCGGCCCAAGCTAAAAAAGCTTAACGCGATTACCGGGCGGTGAAGGACCTTAACGGACGCAGCGGAGCAAACCGCAAAGACTGGAAATGGTTCCAGCAAATGGATGTCATATACCGGCCAGCCAGTAACGGAAAAGAAAACGTGCTGGACAGACACGGCAATGTCGGTGCTGGAGGCCACGGAGAGTGGTGAGTGTATTGTGATTTCAGTTTTACTACTAGGCTCGTAAAAGATGTAATATGAACGTAATATGAACGCATCTATTGTAAACGCAGGAATTTAGAGCTGTGTTTGTAGTTAATGTTACCACCACAGTCACTACTGTACAATAGCTAGCTCTTAGCCTTGCTAGTTGCTAGTTAGCTGTAGCCATAAACAAAGCATGCGCAGCGATGACGTGCTGCACAGTTTGTGCAGTTACGCTATATCGTTGTTGCTTTCACGGGAATGCTTGTGTTTAATATTTGTTATTTTTTACGTTCAAGATTCCCCTTCCACTGACGAGGCGAGCGGAGTTGGCGGAAAGTGTTTCCTTCAACCAGGCTTTCCTCGGGGTGCTTGGCGAACTTGTGAACACCATGCGAGACAGACGCCAGTAAAAGCACACAAAATGTTGCTTGTAGTACTATAAATATTTATTTCATATAAAGCTATACGTTATTTTTAGGTAATTTGCTTTTTGCACTTTTTTAACTATAACTATATTATTTACATATGTTGTACTTTAAATATCTATATTTCATAATAGTTTGATTTCATTTGATTGTATGACTGATGCTTTTTATGCAGGGTGTGTTCAGCCTGTTTGAGTAATACCAAATTATTATCAATAATTAGAGCAACCACATACAATAATAAAGATAAATAAGATACTATAATGGTATGTGTTAAGGGGCATCGACCGGTGTTGTGGTCGCATACAAATGATGTCACGACACTACAACCCGCGCGCCAACAGCGACTCCACCCACATTGTGGTGGTCCACCATTGTAATGGAAACACAACGCGACCGTTCCGTTGCGAATCGATCCGTATCGGACCGTACCGCGCCAAGCAGGCCCTAGTGGAAATGCGCCATTATATATACGGTCTCTGGTTCACACCGAAAGCGATAAAATCGCTCTCCGTCGCCGAGTCGCCAGCATCGCGTTGCGTGGGGGGAGTGTCCAACATCACGCCGGCATGCAACACGTGACAGATATGCAAATCACGTTTTTAAAGCAGGACGCAGTATTTATTTATTTTAATCTATTGATGACAGGACACATGATTATAAAGGAGTGCGTGTATAAAACATATTGTGTGTATAAAACACATATAGTATATAAACCTAAAATGTTTGTAATTTTTTTACTTTTTACCCCAGACCCGAAGACCAAACAGGAATAAAAAAAAATCATAACCAATAATAGGGTATATGCTAATTTATTGCAGATGTTTTTTAATAAATGAACAATATTCCCTCCAAAAATAAACATTTTCTACTGTAAATAAACAGGGACACATCGTAAAGTGCGGGACATCCAGAGACACTATCAATCTCTCCTCCATGTTTCAATCGGAACAAATAATCAGTAGGAACCAAAGTCAGAGGTGCAGTTTCGGAGGAGGGTGCAAACATACTTTCTGATTGGTAGTCGCCGCCGCGCATCACTGCTCATTTGCATAAAGTTGAGCCGAGCTCAACTTGTTCGCGTCGCTCGATTTGCTCACTCTCATTGAAAATGAATGACTTCCGGTCGCCGTGTCGCACCCGTCGCTTTCGGTGTGAACGCACAGTAAAGCCTGGTTTAAGCCTGGTTTATACTTGACGCGTCGCGAGAATTTATAAGGCAGAGATTTAAAATTGACTGTGATAACTGTTATATATGTAATGAACCTGAAACAACAGAACATCTATTTTTTTTTCTGTCAACCTATAAAAATGTTATGGGAATCTCTGCACGATCTCCTAACCACTAACGCCATTAACATAGACCCCTTATCTTCTCATATTGTTTTATATGGATATGTTTCTAAGAATAAAAAAATAGAATATCTTGTGAACAATATGATTATCATCTTGAAATTTTATATACATAAATGCAGATATGGAAACTCTATACCTTTATGGGGGATATTTAAACAGGAACTACAATTTTTGAAACTTTCCTTGGTCAAAATCGATAAACCTCAAACAAAAAAACTCTCCTGTCACCTCTCTTTCTTAATTTAATCCACTCGGGTTGTTATTTATACAAAATGCCCTCTTATATTCGATTTTTCTTTTTTGTGTTATTTCTTTGTTGCTGATGTTCTCTGGTCTCTAAGTTATGTCATGCAAATTATTGTAGACATTTTATTGTTCTTTGTGAAGTATCTGTCATGATCCTTCATCTAATGTGTAATGTAACAGTTTATGTGACCATAAGGGATATTTATTGTACTAATTAATATATCAAGGTACATGTTATAGAGAATGTATGTCACTAAGGGTGATATGTTTTTGTAGATATTGTTTGGATATCGTATGGTATCTTTGAGAATTGTTGTTTGTTACGTAAAAAAAAAAAACTTGACGCGGCACGAGGGTCCGCGCAGTGAAAATGATGTAATCGCTGTGGCTCCAACAAAGTCATGTTTGCAGGGTTCATACACCTTTAAAAGGTGGAATTCAAGCACTTGTATGTCACTTTCAAGGTCCATTTCAATATTTCCCAGCATGTTAAACTTAATTAAGTAAAATATTTATACCTATACTCGAAATGATTCGAAATAATTCGCTTTTTATCACATTATTTAATGGTTGTTTATTTAAAAAACGCCCAATCTTCACGTTCTCTCATGTTTCGTCCTGGAATTACAAGAGGCTCATATTTGTTAACCTAATAAAAGAGAACTGTTCAGTCAGACAGCTATTTAATCCGTGTATCATTCGTTCATTTGATATTCAACTGAAAATCAAAATCGGAAAATCAAAAAAACAATTCATTATTTTGTTTTTCGTTTTGAAAATGAAAACAAAAAAACAAACCAGGCTTGTATTTTTCAGTTTTTTATTTGATTATCCAAACAAAAATAGCTAAATTAAAAATCGGATTCGGAGCCGAACTTCATTTAGATTTTTTAACTTGACCCATTTGTGTGCCCCGGAAGTTACTGATATGTTTATTCTTCGTGGTCTTCGTTTGCACGGGGGTGCACTGCAGTACTGGTTCTACTCTGATTGTAGCCTAGACATTGGAACATGGTCTATATTGGTATAGACAACATGACCGGACTGGAACCACATACTAGTTTAATTAAAGATTTATTTGAAGGTGGTCAGACGCATGCAGAGATTTCGTGCACGTTGCAGCAAATGGGTATTCAGTGATGATAGTGGTCCGGTGTTAATATTTGTCGTGTTTTGTAGTGCTCGTTTACTTTAGTCTCTGCCGTGTTTTCTGTGCCTTGTATTACTTCAGCATTCATACTTATAATATAAACGCGTTTTCCTTTCATAATCGCTGTGGTCCTTTATATTCCTTCGTGAGTGTTTCTGTGAAGTGTGTTCTCGGTATGCCTCGTAAGTCGCGCACTCTCCGTGTGGGCGCGGTTCACTTAGAGGTAGGGTGACCAGATGTCCTCTTTTTCCCGGACATGTCCTACTTTTGAGACCTAAAAAATGTCCGGGGGGAATTTCAAAATCGTCCTAGTTCTGTATGCTACACAGTCATGGGGAAGAAAAACAAGTAGTTTTATATTAAGTGCATCCTAAACAACAACCTACAACTCTTACATGGGTATTTACATGTGCTGTTCATAAAATAAGAATATTATGAAAAGCTATTGAAATAATTAGATAAAAACTCACCATAACTATTAGGTAAGAGTTAGAAATACCCATATCTGAGTTGTAGGTTGCTGGTCATCATGGGCTTAATGTAATACAACTTGTTTGGTGCTGTTCTGATGGACCGTTTAAAAGCTATTGAAATTAAAAGATAAAAACTCACCACCACTATTAAGTAAGAGGTAGAAATACCCATATCTGACTTATAGGTTGTTGCTTAGGATTGCACTTAATATATAAGAGCTTGTTTTATGATCTTATGATGCACCATTTAAAAGCTATTGACATAATTAGACAAAAACTGACCACCACAAATTGGTGCAAGGTAGAAATACCCATATAAATTTGCCATATTTTGACAATTGTGATTTTTTTTCACCGCGATCGAAATTTGTCCTCCACTTTTTACCCATCTGTGCAGTTAGAACACACACAAACACACTAGTGATTACTAGGGGGCTGTGGTGCACACGTGCCCAGAGCAGTGGGCAGCCCTGTGCCCGGGGAGCAGTTGGGGTTAGGTGCCTTGCTCAAGAGCACCTCAGTCATGGCCTCAAGCCTGGGAATCAAACCCACGACCCTCCGGTCACAAGACCAGTTCCCTACAATCAGATCATGACTGCCCGTTGAATTACAAGTTGTATTACACAAAGTGCATCCTAAATAACAACTATATAAAAGTTGTAGATTGGTATTTAGGATGCACTTTGTGTAATACAACTTGTTTGGTGGTCTTATGATGGACCATTGAAAAGATATTGAAATTATTGAAGAAAAAAAAAAACCAGAGTGCCCAGTGCTCTGGGGCCTTTACTACCACCACTTGCGTCCGTGTTAACCGTGTTAATGTAAATTGCAGACAGTGCCTTAGACGTTGTAGCGGTCACAATAGTACATTTTAAATAAAATGTTGTATACAACTTAAATATGTATATTCCTGGCGTAAACAAAGTTGTAGGTATTTATTTTGTTTGCCAGAAATGAGAATTTGCACATTTTGGCACTTATTATTGAAGAAAGAATTCCGAATATGCGAACGTGAAACCAACTTTACCGCAGTCAAACGAAGACCGCGAAGAACAACTTCCGGGGCACACAAATGGGTCGAGTTAAAAAATCAAAATCAAGTTCGGCTCCGAATCCGATTTTTAATTTAGCTATTTTTGTTTGGATCATCAAATAAAAAACTGAAAAATACAAGCCTGGTTTGTTTTTTTGTTTTTATATTCAAAACGAAAAACAAAATAATGAATGGTTTTTTGATTTTCCGATTTTGATTTTCAGTTGAATATCAAATGAACGAATGATACACGGATTCTATTTGTTGTGAAACGAAGTAGTTACAATTTCAACTTAGCCTAAATTCCAGCACTTTTCAAACCTGAAACACACTAAAACACAAGGCAACATTAAAATTGGTCAGGAAATGTTCATTCCCCTGTTTTGAGGGGTGTTTTTACCACAGATCGTTTCGGACAAAACACCTATTGTTTCGGAGAACACTGCAGTGACGCTCGCGAAAGTATAAACGCCATCACCATTCGCGCAGGGTCACGCGAGGTGGGTGGAGTCACGTGCTACGGTCACTCGCTAAAGTATAAACCAGGCTTTATACTTTCGCGAGTGACTGTAGCTCCAGACTATTCTCCGTCCTGGCTCCAAGATGGTGGAACGATCTTCCATTAGCTGCTTGGACTGCAGAGTCTATTGCTATCTTCAAGCGTAGACTGAAGACTCACCTGTTTGTTGAGTTCTTATCAGAGCACTAACTCAGCTGATACCACTTGCCGTGTTCTTAAATTGTATGTCTGTCTATGGTTATTTGTGCTTCTTGGCAAATGCCTAACTTGCAAATCACTAGGTAATGATATTGACTCCTGTAGTTTAGTAGTAGTCTGACTCAATGGTGTCTTGAATTCTGGCCTATCTGTACTATTTCCTAGGATGTATTCTGTGATCAGAAGCAAAGCACTTTGTAAGTCGCTCTGGATAAGAGCGTCTGCTAAATGCCCTAAATGTAAATGTAAATGTAGCGCGTGACTCCGCCCACCTCACGCGACCCTGCGCGAACGGTGGAGGCGTTTATACTTTCGCGAGCGTCACTGCAGTGTTCTCCGAAACAATAGGTGTTTTGTCCGAAACGATCTGTGGTAAAAACACCCCTCAAAACAGGGGAATGAACATTTCCTGACCAATTTTAATGTTGCCTTGTGTTTTAGTGTGTTTCAGGGTGACAGTGGCGAGGAAAAACTCCCTATGATGGTGGGGAATAGGAAGAAACCTCGGGAGAATCAAGACTCAAAAGGGAACCCATCCTCCATTGGGCGGCCCGTTAACACACAAATACACAAGTCACACACAATTCACACAATCAGACTAGGTAAAAGGTAGAATTGAAAGTTCTGGGTTTTGATATTGTCACTGTAAATGTCTGTTGATGAACGCCAGGCTTTCAATCCGTGTCGGAGCAGTGATGCTGGTATTGTAGGCTCCGACTGCAGTGTTACTCCCCAGGTGAACCCCGGCATCAGCACATCCACCGGCAGCCAGACCATCCCCCAGGTGCCTGCAGGTGCCTGTATCCAATCGTCTTGGGTGGAGGCATGAAAGAAGATAGACAATACAGACTGAGTGGACATCAATTTAAACCACCATTGATTTAAATGTACATAGCTCACGTGCCAGTGATGAGCATGTGGCTCCGGCAGACTAATCTATAGCAGCATAACTAAAGGGAGGGGTTCAGAGGTGACCACAGGCATGAGGGTCACTGAGACATTGCTTTCCAGTCAAGTCATAGTCACAAATAGAGTGATGCCAAGACACAGCTGGATGACAGCATCAACATCTCAGATCACCAGAAATCTCAATGTCTGGGGGCCCCCAAGCCCCTACACCCCCCATACTCAAATATCTATTTCTGGCCCGCGAGCTGTTTTGAAAAGTGTTTTTTTTTTTTTTTTTTAGGAATCTTTTTTTTCAATCTGCTCTTATTTTGAAATTGCGCACCGCGATCTCAAGACGATGCCGGGGATTGCCTTTATGGCAACAACAAACAGGTAGCAGACGCCCAAATGCGTTCACCCCCCCCCCCCCCCCCCCCCCCAATGCGTCGACAGTTTACGTTCGCTAAACCCCCCGTAACCGGCCCCCTCAGTGATTGAAAAAATAAAATGTGGCCCGTCATCATTTCTATTTGAGTACCCCTGCCCTACACCTTAAAAGGGGAATATTAGCTGAAGGCTTGATTAAATAGGTGGGTCTTAAGTCTAGATTTAAAGATTGGAACTGTGTCAGAATCTCGGATTGGAGCTGGAAGGCTATTCCATAATTGAGGGGCTTTAAAGGAGAAAGCTCTGCCTCCGGCTGTAGTCTTACAAATTTTTGGAACTAGGAGAAATCCAGCATTTTGGGAGCGCAAAGGGCGAGATGGGTTGTAGTAAGCAATGAGTTCACTCAGATATTGTGGGGCAAGACCATTTAACGCCTTATAGGTTAACAGAAGAATTTTAAATTTAATGCGATATTTTATCGGAAGCCAGTGTAATGCGGCGAGAGTGGGACTAATATGATTGAATTTCCTAGCCTTTGTTATGACTCTAGCTGCAGCATTTTGTACAAGTTGTAGCTTCTTTATGGACTGTTTAGAGCATCCAATTAGAAGACCATTACAGTAGTCCAATCTCGACGAGACAAAAGCATGGACCAGTTTCTCTGCGTCAGCTAATGAAAGTAAGTGTCTCAGCTTGGCGATATTACGTAAATGGAAAAAGGCAGCCTTAGTGACATTGCATACATGTCTGTCAAATGAAAGATCAGAATCAATAGTGACACCTAAACTTTTTGCAGTAGATTTAGGTGTTACTGAAAAACCATCTAGGGTAAGGGGAATATCAGCCCAATTGCTTCTAGCAGCTTTAGGCCCAAGAATCAGCATCTCAGTCTTGTCAGAATTTAGTTGAAGAAAATGAGATGCCATCCAGTTTTTAATGTCCTGGACGCAGTTCTCAATCTTGAGAGTTGTAGTGATATCATCTGCATTAGAAGATATATACAACTGAGTATCATCTGCGTAGCAATGGAAGCTAATACCATGCCTACGAATGATAGTGCCCAGTGGTAGCATATATAATGAGAATAATATGATGCCCAGTACAGATCCTTGTGGGACACCATACTTTACTCTAGAATGCTCTGAATGCATTCGTTATTTACTAGTACAAATTGGTAACGATCTGTCAGGTAGGACCTGAACCAGGAGAGTGCTTGACCTCTTATGCCAATGAGTGTCTCCAGCCTAGTAAGTAGAATATTATGGTCAATGGTGTCAAAAGCAGCACTGAGGTCTAGCAGTATGAGAAAAGAAATGTGTCCTTTATCAGAGGATATTAAGAGATCGTTCAATACTTTAGTCAGTGCCGTTTCAGTGCTGTGATGAGCTCTAAATCCAGACTGAAATAACTCTGACATGTTCTGTCTGTAAGAAGGAAGAGAGTTAAGAAGAAACTACTTTCTCTAAAATTTTGGATATGAATGACAGATTAGAAATTGGCCTATAGTTGGACAGTTCCTGGGGGTTAAGACCAGGTTTTTTAATTAGTGGCTTGATGACTGCAAGTTCAGAGAATAGTTTATTGTAGTAAGCAACGGTTCTACATTGCTATGCAGTGATTCTTTAAGTAGATGGGTTGGTACAGCATCTAGTATGCATGTGGAGGGTTTAGCAGATTTCACCAGTGAAATAAGCTCCTCACGACCAATTGGGGAGAAGGACTCTAACAGGGCATCAGAGCTGACCAGACAGCTGTCAATGTGCATTGGCATGTTGACAGGCTCTGAGATAGCACTACTAATTTTTTCCCTAATTTTATCAATCTTATCATTAAAGAACTTCATAAAATTGTTACTGCTACACTCTAGTGGAAATAGAGAATTGATTTGTTCGTGACTCCTCGTAAGGCTGGAAACAGTTTTAAAAAGGAGTCCTGAATTGTTTTTATGTTTTTCTATTAAGGCCGATAAGTATAAGGACTTTGCCGTATGGAGGGCATGCTTATATTCAATAAGGCTGCTTTTCCATGATAGTCTATACACTTCTAACTTCAAATTTCGCCATTTACACTCCAGGATCCGCGTGGCTCGTTTGAGACTACGCGTGTGCTCATTATACCATGGCGCTATTTTTCTCTCAGTGGTTCTCTTATATCATAATGGCGCAACCTTGTCTAAAGCTGTACGAAGGGAAGTCTCGACGTGCTCGGTGAAACGCTCTAGTCCTTCTGGAGCTACAGGTGGATCAGTGTTTGTCAGACCTGGTAAAATATCAGTGAACGCTGCTATGGTGCTGGGTGTTATAGTTCATTTAATTTGGTAGCGGGGTGGCCGATGAATACAGTCAGTTAAACACAACTCGTACGTTATGAGGCTGTGGTCAGAAACAGCCTCACTCTGAGGAAGAATTACTAAATTACTAATGACAAGACCAAGTCTAAAGTATGACTACAGTTATGCGTAGGACCCACCACATTCTGAGTGATACCCATTGAATACCCAGTGATACCCGTTTTCACCTCTCAGGGTTTGCTGGAGTTATCAGTCAGGACTACTCTAATACCTTAGGCTGTTTTATCTCATAGCATCAAGGGAACTAGCACTGGTTCGAAGGGAAGGCCCTTAAATAAAGCAACAGGTTCATTCAAAGTTCCTAATTATGAATAAAAGGCCAATCACTTCTGAAAGTCATATACAATTCTAGTGTTTTCCAGGCTTTAATGAGACAGTCAACTTGGTGTATGTAAACCACTGACCTATTGGAAACCTATTATAATGTTTTTAAAAGTGATTTTAATCTAAACTAAATCTGTATCTAATCAGCTGTTTTACAGAACCTCTTGCTGTTGTAATTGTGCACAGAGTAATATGTCGAATATCCTGTGCCAAACTCCCGTAGTTTTACGTAGAGCCCATCTCACTTCACAGTAGACACCACAACCTTCAAGCTTTTCACAGCTGACATCAGCTGGGCGTCTCCTTTCAGAATTAAGCACACATCTCCAGAAGTTTCAGAAGCTCTGGCATCCCAGACCGACCCCCCTCCAAGCATTCGTTTAAACCAACCACATTCGGAACCTGTCCCTGGGGAATAATGCCACACCTAATAAACCTGGCCCCATTCATGTGTGAACAGTGCCACCACTATAGGCTTTATGCAATATAACATCACACACTGAGTAAATCACCCATATTTATTCACTGCTGTGCCCCCACACAGTCTAATCACTTCCTTACTCATAAAATCCATATTGTCCTCCCCAGCGACTTAAGGCCATACCCGGCTCAAATAACACCATCGATGTGTACTGTGTGCCAGTGGTTCCATATGGATTTTACCTTCTAATCCACCAAGCATTCCCTAGCAGAACAGATCCATAACAGCCTGCCCAGTCCTAGATTTAATCTTAATCCTTGTCCGCCTAAGATGATCATTTATCTTCTGGATACACGGCGCAGTAGTTGCCAGCATGACCATGTCATCTATGTATGACGTGACTGGAATGAACCAGGCACCTTGCTGCTGCTGTCTCCACCTTCAGCCCACTCTCTACACCACTCCGCCTAATTATCACCTCCATCACCAACATATTGTCCTGTATTAACCTGAATATCTTCAAAATAATCCTTAACCAGCCTGCTAATCCTATCCGGCCCCTGGAAGAACCCCAACGCCTTCCATAAGAGATTATGCATTACCGAGCCAAATGCATTAGCCAAATCTTGGGAAACCACATGTAGGTCGCTACACTTCTTGTTCACTGTCTGAATCATACTGCTATGCTACAAGAACCTTCAAAGCATAAAGTCCCTGCCTTTTGCATTCATGTATCAATTAACTTATTTACTTTTAAATATGCAGCCAGTCTCTGTACAGTTACACTAAAGGTGAGGGTAAAATCTTGCTCTTCATAATAAGTAGGATTATAGGCTAAAACTATTCAATGTGAACAAAGTAGAAACTGGTTGACTTTCTAGAAGAAATTGATCAGTAACATGAAATGTGTGGAGTTGTGAAATACTGAGTTTGAATTTGTTGCATTCATTCTAAAGGGTTGTGTGTATCTGCAACAAATAGATGTACATTAAGCTTGAAGCATCAGCTGTAATGTTCACTATTCACACATAACTGCTTTGTTGTCTTGCAGGACACAAGTATGAAGGAGTCAAGTTTGAGAGAGGAAACTGTGGCGTCAGCATAATGACCAGTGGTCAGTCATGTTTCCTGGGATATAAGCTATAGTTCATCAGACAAACACAAGATACCTGAGTTGCAGGTAGACAGTTTCTGTGTTTGTGAATCCTCAGGTGAGGCGATGGAGCAGGGCCTGAGAGACTGCTGTCGCTCCATCCGCATCGGCAAGATCCTCATTCAGTGTGATGAGGAGACACTGAAAGCCAAAGTCTACTATGCAAAGTTTCCCCCAGATGTTTACAGACGCAAAATCCTGCTCATGTATCCTATCTTGAGTAAGCTGCTGGGTGAAAATCCTGTGGACATTTCTCCAAAAAACTCCAAGAACTTTCAAAGTTCCTAAAAAAAAAAAAAAAAAAAAATCATACTATTCATACCATTATGAATGGGATGAAGAACACAGGTTAAGGGGGTTTTGTCTCATTTGATACCGGATGAAAATTTTACATTATTTTGAGAGGGTAATTTTCCATACAGATTTAACAAGGTAATTCACCAGCTTTCACAATTTGTGGTGATCCACTACTGCTAAAATCCAGTGAATTGTACATGCATACCTGCACCTGCCTCACCGCCTTCTGCTAAGACGTAAATCCCAGAGCGTCCACCTTTGCCACTCTGCTGACCTTTTACTTCTTGGTCCACATTTCTGGCTCATTCAGCCACCGTTCAGCCACTGAGGGTAATTACAGCTCTCACAGGGAAATTATACAGCGCCTGCCAGTTAGCTACCAAGTGCTGAATAGCACAAGGATGGGCCCTCAAAATAGCACAGTAATGGGTAGTTTACGCCCGCCGTTAATACACTTAACCATTGTGTGATGGTTGAAGCCAATCGGCACTGTACACAATGTCTTCATCGGTGCTCTTCAAAAACATTCATTCGTTCCCAGAGAGGGTGGAAGAGGTTAGGACCATGGCATGATGTGTTTACTGTGCACTCATTGTCCTTGTGCCAGTGTGAGAGACAAAATAAAGATAACTCTATTTAAGAGAGACACACAGAGTGTTTAGACCCTACTTTACTATTCATTTATGAGGGGAACTCTAAACCTTTATTTATGGTAGGGACATCAAACTACAACTCGTGACCCTGAATTGGATTAAGCACTTTAGAATATGAATGAATGAGCCTGAATCTACTATGCTGTCACATTTAGGTAAAGGGTACAGCAGTGTTTATGAGGTGCATCATGTTTCAGTGTTGCTGAAAAAGACAAATTAAGTGAAACAAGACACTTGCCATTTGAAATCTGAAAAGCACATTGCAAGCTGATTTGTGAATGATGATAGCATGACTTCCCTGTGTTGTGAACGCTGCAGGTAGTGGGAGCACTGTAGTGGAAGCAATCCGAGTGCTGATCGAACACGGCGTCCACACCTCACACATCATACTGCTCAGCCTCTTTTCTACCCCTCATGGTAAGAACGTGAACAGTGAGCACAAACTCATTTGAAACACTAAAATTTAAAGTGAATTTTACAAATTTGCTTCAACGTGTCCTTTATAGGGATTAAGTCCATTGTTGAAGAGTTTCCAGACATCACAATACTGACCACTGAGGTCCATCCTATAGCTCCCTGCCACTTTGGACAGAGGTACTTTGGGACAGACTGATAGGGTTTTTTGTTTTTTTGCTTCTTAGAGCTATTAGACATTTGATAAGTTGGTGAAATGGTTTATTAAGTTTGAAGTGCCTAATTATGCCTGTTAACAAGTGCTTTGCAGTTCTGTGTCAATTATGTTTATTTATTTATGTGAAAGTATATTTAAGGCACAGCCATTTTCTGGTTTGCTGATGTTCTGGGGAGTTTTCAGTGATAACCACATCACTAATAGCCACCTTGGGCTGGTTTAGAAACTCAACTCGCTAGACGGTCACCTAGTTACATGCAATCTGGTGCCAAATCAAAATACCCATGTGGAAGCTCCCAGTGACTAGTGACATGATACCACATGGCCATGGTGTGTTGCCACCCAGAAGGGTTTACTGGTTTCTTAACTAGTCATAAATGTGGTCATGAGAGCTGGAAAAAAACAGATTTACATCAGTGATTCTAAGACAGTAATCCTTGAGTTTGGTACCCAGAGACACTCGCATAAATAGGACTGCTGATACTAGACACACACTTACATATTTTAATATGGAGTCGGTTTATCATATAACTCTCAAAGACATTTGGGTCAAAGGGTGTTTTATTCATTATTTTTAACCTTTGAATGACTTTTGTTAAAACCTTTCATATGCAGTGATTTTGAAGAATGCATAATTTGTACCATTTAAAACATTTGTTAACGTAATGTTTATGGTATGAATAGAGTTTTCAAAAACAATATTACAATAAGAGGATCACATTGCATATATACAGGCAGGCATAAACACATTTACATAACATGAAAACAAGAATTGAGTTCAAAATGTAATGACAATGACATGAACATTACAGCAAGTTTTATCCTTGAATTACATTTGAACAGTGCAAGATGAGGTCTTTAGTTGGAAAAACTAAAATAATAAAGGTGTCTGTTACAGCAGTACATACACCACAGTACCTTGTGTTTGACACGTGGAGCACACATTTCATGCCCCAACAGACAAGACGTTCCTTCATTAGACAATGTGTTGTGTTAACACACCAGAATGCAGGGGTACAGCCCACTAGAACTGGGATGAAGAACACAACTAGGCTTTGCTGCAAAAACACTGGTTACAGTTTATTAGGACACTCTTGACATATTCTAAAGTGATTGACTGGAAGATATTAAGTCAGATTTGTGAATGACTGTTAATAACTGATAAATAATTACAATAATTATTGATAAAGATAATACTTAACCTCTCCCCACCAAGGAAAAATCAAAAATAAACATGAATCAAAAAAATATACATTTGCATTTCATTGCATACACATGAAGAAAACACCCGTTTCTTTATATTAACATAAGACAATACCACTTTTAACATTTACTTAAAATAAAAAAAAAAAGTAAAGTTTGCTGCCCCACTGTGTGTTTACAGCAAAGCAGTCACAGTTTAACATTGTTAAGGCTTGGAGAAAAAACAACACGATCTTAGTGGAGTTACTCTGCGTGTGATCAGCAGATGCACAGCATTCATCTTCTTAAGGAAAGGAACAGAAGTATCTAGACTGACTGGTCTCAAAATGGTGGCCACCCTCTTCTGTAGGTCCAGCCGAATCATACATAAACGCATGGTCACCAGCAGCCACCGACACATTTTATATTCAAGGACAGTTTCTGCAAGTGACCAAGAAAGTAACCAAGTGCAGTCCTCTAGGGACATGTAGTGATTGGCCTTGACGTTTCTTTTAAGGGTTTTTTGGGAATGGATGTCATGGGTGATAAATAATAATACATCCAGGACAGATCATTTAAAAATAAAAACAGGGACATGTCCACTCAATGGTTAATCCATCTGTTTGGCTTTCTGTGGACATGATTTTCTGGAATCTTCCAGGGTTTGGAATGCAGTCTCTGTATCAATGTTTGGTGCTTGTCTTCAATTGCTGATTAAAGTTCATGCTTAAAGCAGCTGAAAGTGCTCCTCTGGTCAATATCAAAAATAAAGTCACAATACGTTTACCCATCACATGCTCATCACAATATCAAACCTTGATCAAAAATAAAAGATAATACCTACCAAAATGTATCTCCTCCATAAACTATGATTCTATTACTATATTGACTGATGGATCATTATTCCCTTCACCATCTGGAAAAAAGTTATTCCAAGGAGGAATGTAAGAGGAATACAAACATTGACCATTGACTGCAACCACTGGTATTTCACATGGATATTATGATGCATAACTTGATTAATGTCTACAGATTTGCAAAAATTTGAAAAATAAATACTCAATTCTAGAGATACTTGTGCAATTCTAGAGATGTCTTACATTCCATGCATCATATCTCACAATTATATCCCATTCTATCTATATGTGCAACATAATGGCATTCCAGATAGCAGCCATTTGTTTAGATTTGAGAGAGAGACACAGAGAGACAAAATGAGAAGAGGGCTATGCAGCTGCTATTGATTACATCTTGGTCAGCGGCTGTAACTGAGCTCCCTTTTAATGTAGACTCACCTGTGGTGTCCTCATCTGATCCTCCTCCATCCCTCCATCTCTCCTCACTGCCCAGTAAAGGGTTCTGAGATTCACTCAGCGTCCTCAGAGGGAAACAGTGGCCATCGCCCAGACTAAGAACACAGGCACACACACCATTGCAACATTAGCAGCATACATGCTCATGTAACTTTCTGGGATGCTGTCATAATGTAGCATGTCTGCAACAGAGTTCATATATAACAACTGTTGTAAAAAAAAAAAAAAAAAAAAAAAAAAAAAAAATGTAAAAAGCGCTATATAAATAAAATTTGATTGATTGATATATAGAAATTCAAATGGGAAATGCAAGTTACATACATAATCCAATATATGAAAATGCCTGTTGCTAAGTGTTGTCAAATACATGATTGTTTAAATCTGTATCTGCTAATGAGGACAGTTGTAGCACTAAGGTGCAGTTTATTCACCTGGTGAACACTGGGAAAAGCCAAAGCTTCCGGTCCTCCCCAAAGACCTGGAGAAGGTTCCTGCGGAAGCCGACATTAAATCCATTCCTGTCAGGACCGTTCTGGAACACTGGTGCAGAGAAAGCCTCTTGGGGGGGGGGGGGGGGGGGATTAGAAGGAAATATCAATAAAAGGACAAGCCAAAAAGTCCAGTCTTTGTATGTGTTTAAGCTTGTTGAAGTCATCGCTAGTTTTTAGAACCACAATTTATGGACAAAGACATACATGACCCCCGTTTACATTCTTTTAGTAGGACACCATGAAGTTAACAATGAGTAACAGACACCATCATGTTTGAGTGGCTAATAGGAACAGTGAAGGGAATATGAAGTAGTTATTTACCCAGCGTGGACCTGTTCTTCGCCACCAGCCAGCAGTGGTAGCCAAAAAGGAATGTGAGGCTGACAAAGAACATGAGAGCCACAAAGAGAAGGAACAGCACATGGAACTTCGCACGGCTGTTCGGAAGCTCCTCCTGCAAAAGAGAAAAGGTGGCAGGAACTGAGAGAAGTTGCAAGAGCATTCCTCCTCCACTGCTACTTGTGAGTCGCTTTCATCTAGATTTTTGCAATACAATTGCAATATAGTTGCAAATTTGCAATTATGCTTTAGCCACTAGAGGAAAGTGTCATGGCAAAGGTCAGTTTATTTTAGAAACAATAACACTCACCATCCAGAACTTGAGAAAATACTGGAACACTGTTGAAGCAATGAAGACACAGTACAGAATAGAGTAAGACAGGAAGAGCAGGAAGAACTTGTAGTTTGAGAATCCAACACAGTTGTTCACCCTGAGAAGCAGAGAGAGCAAAATACAGGTAGGCAAACCTTAAATGACAGGAAACGCAGTGCTTATTGTTCTTAGATCCTATGCCTTTGAGAGCTAACAGCATGATAAATAAAGAGCGTCCACTCACCACGGACAATGATGATCCATTTTCAGGACACACCTACAAGTAAAGGAACAGGTAATTAAATTGAACACAATTAAGATATCTGCCCAGATAACATCAAGTTCCTGGCCAACAGCACCTTCTAACTATTACATGAGTCTCACAGATGGCGATCCGCTTTCCAGAGCCATTGAGAATGAATGGGATGAGGAAGATGCAAATGTAAAGGAGACTTACGTTTCACAGACCGAGCAGTGGTGACAGCGATCTGGTTTTATCAACTGACAGTGATCACAGAACCTGATAGCTAGACACACACCACACACACACACACACCACAGAGTCAGTATTTGAATTCAGTCCCACTTTAGTTTCCATTTACTGTTTCAAAACGAAACATCACAAGCTGACAGTTTATACTGTTGTGACTCAGTAACACAAATTGACTATTATGTGCAATCAGCCAAAATGCACAGGCTATTCAACACTGCAGCTCCAGTGCAGAGAGTATAAATAAAGAGAACGGCACAGCTATGAGAAACACTGCATAACAACACCTGATCTAGCTTTCAATCAAATGCAAATTTAAGTAAATAAAAGAGAAGCCACTGCAGTAGTTGAAATGAAGAATGATGTTCAAATGCTTGGGAAACTCAGAACAAGGGCTTGGTGCATCACCTCCAGACTGAGCCCGGGTGAAAATCGGAAGTTTTTTAGCTATGTGTATCAGGATCTGCTTCTGCACATCTGGCCTCTCCTCCATCTCGTATCGTTCCTTATCACTGTAGGAGAGCTGGAACTGGTACAAAAATAAAAGTACTTTAGTTCTAGTTTTAATTGACATTACATGAGGATGAAAGGAAAACTCGATCTTTGCAACCTAATTTCATAAACAAAAAAATAAATAAAATAAAAAAGACTATGATACCCACCTTTTTGGTTGGAGTGGAAGGTGGAGTGAAGATGGCCTTCCAGTAGGTCCAGCAGAACATCACAAAGCATACGTGGAACACCAAAAGGTATGCGACTACAGAGAAACCACATTACTTTAATTCATTAACGTGATAGTGGTAAGACAGTACTGGCCATGATCTGATAGTTTCTGGTGTAATTAAAGCATGATCTATTCTTCTACTTGGAATATTTCTCATCAAAGGTGTCAGAATCATGTAATTAAGAGTTTGTACGCTGTATTTTAAGGGGTACAGGATCTTACCTTTCTCCAGTGTATTTCGGAGAGTGACTGCAACACAAACATAAGTAATGTGAGCCACCACTAATCAATGGGCCTACACACACAGTAGAGAAAACCTGTTTACTTGTGTTTATTTAACCATGTCGAGCTGTCACAGATGTTCGCAACTTCAATTCATTGGATTGCAGCAGTGAATAAACTGGTAGTCGTCATTCATGTCATGTAACGTTGGAAAACGCAGAGTTCCTCTAACTAAAACAGAGCTAAAGAACTTAAAATACTCCGGACTTCAGCTTGTTAACGCCTTCAACTATGTGTGACGGGTACCGGGCGAAGTCTGGTTTAAAGGTCCGGGAGAAGCGCTTCCTCATACGAGCAACCCCGGACACAACAGCGCTAACGGTAGTGCCACACAGCTGGGGGCTAGCGGCTAACGGGCTAACTAGCTAACAGGATACGGCTAGCGGGCTAACTGGATACTGCTAACGGCTAGCGGCTAACGGGCTAACTGGATACTGCTAACGGCCCACACAAAATTATTAGCTAGCTAGCAAGTTAGCCAAATTGTTTTCTGAATGAGAACAAATAGTACTCACAAAAACAAAGCTCAAACACATAGGCGTAATACGACCAGAGGACCACACATGAAATAATGACGACCGGGATCCAAGAGAAGATCCTCTGACAGCACTTTAGTCCTCTAGAGAGAGCCATGTTCAACCAGCCCTGCTGTCATCTTCTCTGGCATCTACTAATAAACCCTCGAAACCCAAACGAGATCTGCGTTTGATTGATCGACCCTGTAAGTGGAGGGAGAGTGAGGTTGACCGACTGGACCAGTACGGTCCCTCTGGACTGAACCCGAGTACGGTCCCTCTGGACTGAACCAGTACGGTCCCTCTGGACCGGACCAGTACGGTCCCTCTGGACTGAACCCGAGTACGGTCCCTCTGGACTGGACCAGTACGGTCCCTCTGGACTGAACCCGAGTACGGTCTCTCTGGACTGGACCAGTACGGTCCCTCTGGACTGGACCAGTACGGTCCCTCTGGACTGAACCCGAGTACGGTCCCTCTGGACCGGACCAGTACGGTCCCTCTGGACTGGACCAGTACGGTCCCTCTGGACTGAACCCGAGTACGGTCCCTCTGGACTGAACCCGAGTACGGTCCCTCTGGACTGGACCAGTACGGTCTCTCTGGACTGGACCAGTACGGTCCCTCTGGACTGGACCAGTACGGTCTCTCTGGACTGGACCAGTACGGTCCCTCTGGACTGGACACAGTGATGAACACGTTCACAACGTCGTTTCTGGTCATCTCGAACTCTTGATAGGAGGAAGATACTGTAATCTCTGTGAAACCAATGTGGCTCTAAAGATGTAAACTGTACATTTACAAATAAATAGACCAACCTTTAAATACCACAGGTCTGGGTGATGATGAATAAAGATTTATATTTATAACCTACGGTTTTAGTAGGCTAATAGGCAACAGTGGTGGTGATAGATAAGTATGTATGGTTATCGTTCTACATTATTTAGCTAACATTGTTTAAATACAGTTTTATCGCAGTATCTCAAACGGTAAAGTGGTTTTACATGGTGGCTATTCCAATGCCGTATATCAGGAGACCTGTTCCAAGCTGTTCTTTGTCTTTCTGCGTGTTTTGCACAATTTCACCAATAGGTGGCACTACAAGACAACTGGTAAATGGAACTAATCATGGACCCCAGTACAACACAATTACACACTGTACACCAATTGAAAAGATGAAATTGCTTCCTTAAAATAGAGAAATTATTTTTCTGTAATGTTTACAGGATTCATTTTTGCCTGCTAATTTTTCTAGTTTGCTCCAGTTGGCTTAATTTTCTTATTATTGACTGAATGGCTAGAATGAGACAATGGTTTTTATGTGTCTAAAGTGTTTTTTTTTTCTTTTTTTTTTACAAAATACAAAATCTGCAAAAGTAGAGCTTCCCACATTTAATATGCTTAATAATCATACTTTGGTCTTGGCAGTTTCTTGAACTCGACCTAATCAGGTTTGTTTTTCATATGGTGCTGAACACTGACAGATGGCTTAAGCTCCTGTCTGTTCTTAGCCTGCGTTATGAGACTGACGTGGGTGTTTATGCAGTGGTGATGGTGGCATTTGTCAGGTCCTTTCTCTCGTGCAATCTTGCGCACTAGAACAAGGAGGGGCCCATCTCTACGCTTATCAGCCATCGCACTACTACAAAATGTTCACTAGTGTCATAATAGTAACTGGGTCTTAAATCAAAACATTTACTCAGGAGAGGAAAACACACAGCAAGTATCAGCAGGCCTGGGCAGAAGGTTACATACGAATGAAGCTCTATGAACGCAGAAGAGAAGGACTAGGTGCATTGGTGAGCATGTGTCTATACTGAATTACATTTCCAGATGTTTCTCTGCTGCCTGCGTGAGCAGGTCTCTATTCTCAGTACCTTGGCTGTGAGTGGAGTGCATTTGTGGATTTGTGTCAACCCGGTGGCAGACACACTGACAGTAGGGAAGGTTTTAGGACCTCTCTGAGGAGAAGTCATGTGTGAAGAGTGTGAGAGGGCGAAGGCTGACAACGCTGCTTCTAAACAAGCTCTTACCTGTTGAAAGGTCCAGTTGTGATATGCCCATTTTTCCTGGATGGAGTGTGGACTCCTCCTTCCTCCTGGGCTGTCACTGCCTCCATCATCACCTCACTACAGGATCAGCCTCTGTGTCTGACATTCTCCATTTTGCATATTTGAGTGGTAGGCAATTGGATCTGTGTGTGTGTGTGTGTGTGTGTGTGTATGTGTGTGAGAGAGAGAGAGAGAGAGAGAGAGAGAGAGAGAGGAAGATAAAGATAGATAAAGAGAAGGTTTGACTGCTTTATGCTGTGTGAGAGGTTGAATTTCTGTAGGGAGTTTTGCATATGAATGAAGTGTGTGATTGCATGGGAGAAGGAATAACTTTACTGGTGAGCATGTGTCTAAATTGAATTGCATTTCCAGACCTTTCTCTGCTGTGTGCTTGAGGAGGTCTCTAGTTTTGGTGTCTTGGCAAGAATTCATGTCTATGACTGGTGTCTTTTGAATCACCTTGAAAAGGAGAGCAGATTTTGATAGCATTCCCATTTCATTCCCTGCATGCTTAAGTGTCTGCACTTCTTTTGGAAGTCATGATGGAATACATACTGGAAACTTAGTATTCATCGAGGTCTTCAGTCATTGCTCTGTTCAGGTGATCAAAGATTTTCGTGTCTGTTTGCCTTATGGTTACCTCTAAGCTCTCTCTTCATAAAAGTGTGCTGCAATGAATCCATTACTGACCAAATTTAAACAAATGCATGACTTTATAGAGAAAACACTGCCTGGACACGAAGAGAACTGTAGTGGAAACATCTGAGGGAACCTTCTACAGATATGGTGTATATAAACCTGCCCCATGGTTTTAAAAGTTAGCATTAATAAATCAAAGGGATATGGGGCAAACTTCACCCAGTAGATTACAAATAATCAATATGACAGATGACAATCAAGGATTGCCTGAATGCTAAGTAGTTCATTTCACCATGATTTACTATTCTCATGAGACTGGAAACTTTGCGTAGGTTTATAATCATTCAAACACACAAGGGCATTCAGGAGTGATTCAGGAGTGATTTAGGAATGATTCAGGAGTGATTCAGGAGTGATTCAGGACTGATTCAGGAGTGATTCGGGAATGATTCAGGAGTGATTCAGGAGTGATTCAGGACTGATTCAGGAGTGATTCAGGAGTGATTCAGGAGTGATTCAGGAATGATTCAGGACTGATTCAGGAGTGATTCAGGAGTGATTCAGGAATGATTCAGGAGTGATTCGGGAGTGATTCAGGAATGATTCAGGACTGATTCAGGAGTGATATCTCATGGGACATGTCATCAGATATATGACACAGAACAAGGAAACTGTGGCAGTAAAAATCTCTAGCATTACAAAGATGAAGGAGGTTTATCTGTCTGGGAATGGCTGCTTAGTTGCCACTCTTTAGTTACACCTTATGCATCTTATAACATTACTCAAGGTCAGGATTACCCATGAGATCCACATACCTTTTGGCAGCCTACACAAATATCCTATATGTACCATGAAGTTTCCATCATTTGGTTTCTATCACTCAGATCTTCCACTGAGATCCAATTGTTTGTGTGTGTTGTTATCTCAGTAATAGGTTTCGGCAGGCCTAACTGCAAACAGACATGTGGGAATAAATCACATTTTATGAAGACTTTTGCACAGCTTAACCAAAAATGTTGGCATTACCTATCACATACACACACACACACACACACACACACACACACACACACACACACACACACACACACACATACACTTCCAAGCGCCTAGATTTTGTATAATGAAGCATCACTGTCTGTCTGGAACACTATTGCTTTTATGACACATTTGAGCAGAGGTGGTGTTAGGGCTGTAGGGTGTTCATTTGAGCAGAGGTGGTGTTAGGGCTGTAGGGTGTTCATTTGAGCAGAGGTGGTGTTCGGGCTGTAGGGTGTTCATTTGAGCAGAGGTGGTGTTAGGGCTGTAGGGTGTTCATTTGAGCAGAGGTGGTGTTCGGGCTGTAGGGTGTTCATTTGAAGGGTGTATTGGATGAGGGGGAGGGGGGGATCTGTTTTTTTGCACCCCGTCTCTGCTCATATTCACCCTTAACAGCAGAATAAACAACGACAGGGTGGAGAAGTTACAGACACCTCATCCAGCATGTGTGAAAATAAAGCTGCTCTATGGGTGGAGTGTGTCTTCAACAATCATGGAAATTTCATACGGCCGTGCCACGACGCAAGGCAGCCTGCACGATAATAATGACAGTAAATCAGTGCTGTGCAAGTCAAGGCTTACGTGTGCTTACTGGCATTTGCTGGGTTACTGGAAATGCCGCCCAACATGGTGACTGGCCTCACTGGCTGCAGCTAATTAATGTGGGCTGCAGTCGGGCAGGTGCAGCCCGTCGTCTGACGGCACTGTAGACGTGATAGCGGCCGTCCACGTTGGCTTCACCTGCTAGGAACGATGTTCTGTTATTGCCTAATCACACATAATAATGTCTCACATAGTCAATGTTCTGGGATGTTAAAGATAGTAGGACAACTTGTTCCATCATATCAATTCATGTTACCCAAAGATTTAGCTGGACTTGACTTGTTAATCTATAATGTTCATCATCTTTAATGTTTACTTTAGTCTTGCGTGCAAAGAAGATCAGAGATCATGTTCGTCTTTGATGACATTCACACTTTTCCAAGACCTTTCTCAGATGGAAACATTGATTACGACTCTTAACTGTCTCTTTGGAACTCAAAATACCAACTGGAAAATATGACCTAAAAATAATCTCTTGTGCTGAGAGATGAGCTGTTGATGTGGCGGAACAAACAGAAATCTGCCGATTTACTGCGGTTTCATCACTCCCTGATCAGGTTTCTATAAATACCACCGCTAGCACTAATGCACAACTCTCTGATGAATGACAAGGAAGTTCTTGTCAGGCAGGGACAGCAGGCCGGGCGGAGAGGGACAAGGGTGGTGGGAACGAATGGCTGTATGTGGGTAAAGAAGGGCGAGACGGTCGGGACACCATGGAGGACGTCTCAGTCCTAGGGCTGTTTGCACTTCTCTGTCTGCCAGACTCCACACTCGTGTGCTTCACCTGTGTTTGGCTTCTTGAAGTCCCCCTGTTTCTTTTCCAAAACACAGACGTTACTGGGAGACCTGAGTGAAGGAGCCTTGTGCTCTCAACGTCTCACTCAGCAGGCAGTATGGCGGTGTGATTAGTCTGAGTGAACGGTTGCTGTTATCCAGACCTTTCAGATCGGAAGCTCAGAAATGTTGGATTAGCTTACTATGAATGCCTCACCCCCCTACAGAGGTACTGTAGTATCTACTCAGTAAATACTCTGTGCTTTACAATTGAACTGTTGACAAAACAGAACCATAGCATATACAGTTACAGGTGTACACTGTTTATGTGATAACACAGTAATGGATGTGCATCTGTGCATTTAAAAATGAAAGACAAAAAGGGTCTAAAACGCAAGTCGATAAGTACCTTTGTCCAGGACCATTACAGACCCAGAAAGACATGCTGTGCATGTGGGCGGGACTGCAGCAGGGTGGAGCAGGTCCAGCGCTGGAAAGGCCGACACCTGTGAGGATCTGCTAAGATCTACAGCACCAGGCTGTCAGGATCAGTGGGCCGCCGACCCACACGCAGGCTGACGGTGTGCAGGCCTCACAGCCTCACTCCCAACGTACAGCTCCTTCACACACACTACTGCACCGTGGCAGCCAACAGAAATGAACACCCAGAATGAAACTCTTTAAAAATATTCTTTTGTAATTTGAGAATGGAGCATTTTTCAAAAAGCACTGTGTGTTTTCCAGGTCAGTTTGGGAGGTGGCTGTGTTTGGAAAATATGGCAAAAAATGTTTGGAAAAAAACATGCGGACCTCCATAATACAGCAGTCATTCCTTGGAATGATGAAAGAATGATACAAACATGGTGTAATTGTAGCCGTCATCTTTTGCCCTTTCCAACAGTTCTCTTAATTTACCTTGCCGGCATGCGTAAACGTTTTGCAGACAAAAGTGCTGCAGGATGGATGACCCTGGAAGAGACTCACTGACATCTCCTCCAGCGCTTCTTGGAGCCGACTGCTCACTGATGTCTCTGTAGGGGATTCCAGGGAAGCTGTGAGAAGGTTCATTAGCTGTTGATGATCCAGGTGATGCAATGATAAGACCTCGCGCTGAAGGATCGTTCCCCAGTCACCAGGGGCAACAGCTCTCCGAGTCTTTGACCGCCGCATTTTTGCTGGAGTGCATCAGGTCTGCTCTCTGATTAATGATCAATACTTGACACATTGAGCTACAAAATGGGGATTTATTATGCCTTTTGGGTAAAGTTGTGGTAATGCACATCAAATTGTGACTCTGATCGTGTAATCCTTATCAGCTGGTTTCTATATTAGCCAAGAGAGTGTAATCACATAGGTCATGACAATGGTAGAGAAACACACAGCATCTTTAAAATATTTACAGTAAATGCAATGGGTTGGGCTGAAGACACAGCAGTCTGCTGACTTTCTGAACATTCGAGCAGGCTCCTGCTTGAGACTGGATGCATGACTCACCAGAAGTCCATCTCAAGCTGGCCTTGGGAATTGCTTTGCTATGTGGGAACCACCAGTATCCCAGAGAGTGGCTCAATTATAAACCACAATATTGTTCTGCAGTCTGACAGAGAAGCAGTTCTGAGGTAAGAGAGACAAAGTCAACCCAGGAGAAATGCTAAGCTCACGCTAACGTAGCACTCAGAGAGTCTGGCAGAGAATGCCCAGATATGTCAAACGCTAGCTGCCTTTTTGATCCAGCACAAATGAGTGACCTCCAAGACTGAACGTTCACTATTATGAACCCTGACTCCAAACATGAGGGACATGTGTTAAACACCCGTACGTTTCAGCCCTCTGTTTCACCTCTGCTCGCTACAACCTGCAACCTGTCGGCGCGGCGGTGGCTAACGTACGGCTGTGCGTGGGCAGCGTGGCGAGGAGCGGATACGGTGTGGGCCGAACCCCCTGACAGCGGAGCGGGACCAGGTACCAAGAGCAACACGGGGGGCCGCAGTGCAGAATTAAAGGAAAATGGGAAGGCAGCTCTGTGGTCCGGCTCTCAGCAGGCTGTAGGTCGCGAGAGAAAAGCCAGCCAAAGGTGTCTGGGCTGATGAGTTGTAAACCGCACCAAAATATGACGGGATCGGCATTAAAGCTGCTTTTCAAGACACTTATAGTATTTTTGTGCGCTGGGTTAGCAAAATAAATGGTCCACAGCCTGGTGTTTGGGTTTCTGTGGAATTCGACAGATGCAGTAGTAGTCACAGGAGTGGCGATTGGCAGTCAAGAGCACAGAGTGTTGTCCTCACACACCCCTTCAGGGAAGCTGGTGGGAGTGAACCCAGCACTTGATATACTGATTCAAACCAGAGGCTTCAGTGCACTTTACGTAGAAAGATTGCAGAGCTTGTCAGAGTTTCATATAGGGGGGATGGGGAATGAAATGTGTCTTTGTGCTGTATGATTGAGTGGATTATTCAGCAGAGCCCATAAGTCTCTCTCACATCCTTTCAGTGTGATCACTTCTACATGATGGCCTCACCAACCACTACTTGCATGTTGCCATGGTTAGCCTATTTATGACACCTGTATAGAGGGATAAAATGAGAGAGAGAGAAACAGAGAGAGAGAGAGAGAGAGAGAGAGAGAGAGAGGGAGGGATGACTTTAGCCTTGTCTACTGGTATATTTGGATCCATACTCCTTTAGAGCACAGTGCCCTCATCTTGCCACCAGTCATAACCACAGCGTGCTTGTCTGTAAGCCCACATAAACTCAGCAGCTGACGTGAGCATCAGTACAGCAGTGGGAGAGAGTAGGAACACAAACATCTCTGCTCACTCAGCCAGTTCATTCATTCATTATGTAACTGATCAGAATGGCCAAGGGTCAGATGTCAAACAGGAAGATATGCAGTTCTTATTGTGTTCCTTCACATCTATATTAAAAGTTAAAGTTAAAATATCAGTATTAGATTATGGTGAGTATTACAGTGTAATATCATTTACACTTGGACCACAAGCTATGTCAGTTGTGAATACCTTGCAACAGACATCTGAGACTGACACTCAGGGTTGCAACTACATGCTTTCTGAGGTGTATGCAAACATACTATCGGCGCCCCATACCCCCCCCCCCCCCCCCCCCATACTCCACCCCCACCCCCCACCAACTCGGCAAATAATTTTCTGGCATCGATTTGGCGCCCCCTCTAGTGCAGCGCCCCTATGAGTCACATACGCTGCATACCCCCTTTTTGCGCCACTGCTGACATTGACACTGTGTCTGACAAAATAGCTAATTACCTTGTGTGTTATGGTGATGCAGAGGTTATGTTAGAAAAATACTTTGGTTATTTATACAGTGATTTTTCTTTTACTATGACAACAGGGGTGGGAATAGTTCTGGCCCACATGACATCAGACCTGTGATAAAGGACACACAATAATGTTGAAATGATGTCCCAGCCTGTTGATAGAAGATCAGACAGAAGGCCGAGTGGGAGACATCGCGTCTGCAGCGTACGGGAACTAATCCTTTTAGCATAAAACCAGGTGTGTTGAGTTGGGAGACTGGTGGCGATTGGGGGGGGGATTAGAGTGCCAGTGTCATGTTCAAATAGCTCCTACGCTCTTTAAATTCAAACAAAAGAGAATATATGAATTTGGGCTGCGGCGAGGACTTTGTTATGCTGCGTTTTCCACGCTGACATCATGGCCAAGACAAATAGCGCATAAGCAAGGCCACTTCAAAGTCGGGCAGGCCGACCCGAACAGCCTGGGCCTGCGAACACGCCCTCGGCCAAGACACGCAGCGCCGTCCCAGGTGTCCGCAGCCGTGTGCCGCTCGTCTTCCTCCACACCCGCTCTCGCTGCATTTGCATAAGAACTTTCCACTTGAGGTAGTTTCTTTACGTCTCTCAGCCTCTCCTGTTTTACAAGGTTCTTTAAAGTTTCCAGACAGGATTATTAAGTATTCAAGAAGGCTAGGTGGCTAGGGTCTCATAAGTGCCCGATAGAAGTGGCAGGGATCAGAGCTGCGGTCCCATTGTCCTGCTGGATGGCTCCCCTGTCCCCTTTGTGCCTTGCACTGTGTGCAGAGATTCAGATGGTCACTGCTTCTCTAGGCTGCCATGTCATTTTGGGCAAGGCTCACTTGAAAGAGCCAGTGCACTCTTAGAGAGCTCATGATGCTCGTTAAAGCACTTTTATGTTTCAGCTCTCACCGCCTCACTTGGAATATGTCATGTTCGATTTTTTTTGCGCTGCTATTGTAATCGCTGTGCGAGAGAGTAAGTCTTGGCTCACAGAGAGGATGGAGTGAGAAAGGTTGTCTCAAATGCTTCTGTGTGAGTGGGATAGTCTTGTTTTCACAAAGGATCTCTAATGTTGCAATATAATTAAGAACATTGGGGTTGTCAGCTGACATGTCCCTTGTGAAACTGAAAGGTGTTATAACTCATCTTATTCACTGAAATAACAATTTAAAGACAGCCCAGCCCAAGTCAACCCAGAAATGCGAGCCTGCTATTGTTACTCAAAGAATACTAAAAGGAAGGATGACAACGCCTGTTTGGGATCTGATAAAGCTCCATATCACCAGCCTTCCAAAGTCAATGTTGTGTCATGTCTGTAACAAACCGAAGCAGGAAGAACTGTAGTTCGTGGAGAACGCCCATGAGCACATTTGACAACAGACCTCTCGTCACCTGGAGACTCACGTTCTCTCATCCCTCCCAGCAAGGATGACCTAAGCTTCTTTAAGTTCATGCTGTTCTACGATGCCAGCTTTTCTCATTGCTAATTAGTCTCTGTGGATGACTGTATTATTGACAGCCTGTGTTTTGCACTCAAGGAGCATTCTCCCGTTGAACTTGAGACTTGGCACAAACACCAACAGATCTGATCAGCACGTGGCTGGCCTGATAATACCTCACCGTGAATTTGTCTGTTCAACTCCTAATGGAAAGCAGGCCCAATTAATATGAGATTCCTGCATGTGATTAATGATATTGATTCAATTTTCCAATCCTATGTTTTTCAGACCGCTCCGAAACATTTCATCAGTGTTGCCATGGGCAATTATGGTGATTGTTCACTGCTGGCATCAAAGGCTGGTCGTGAGAAAGGGAGAGAATCTTGAATTAGTTCTTGCATACTTGGAAAGACCCAATAACAAGTCTGATGTCTCTCATTAGTTCCTCTTGCACGTAATCAGAGAGGACGCAGGGAAAATGTCAGCTATTCAAATAACGCCTTAATGTCGGCTTGTATAAGTGATTACATGGATAAAAACTTGCCGCTAACAACAGCCAGTATGTCTCTGATGTGAAACAAGACCATAGTATGTAAAAGCTCTGTGTAGATATGAGGGCAATAGGAAAGGTTAGATGACCAAGATGCAAAACCGATGATACCAACCAAGATGGAGATTGAAGTTGCAACTGGTGTAACCTGCAAACTCTGCTTGATTAATCAGCTTGGCATTCTTCTGAAATGTCAGATACGCAAACATAGAGGGGTCAACAACCGGGCGTACCTGGGCTCACGAAATTCCAGTTCTGCAAAAGCGGAGCTATAGTGCAGGCACAAAACGCAGCATCTGAGCTTGGTGAAAGATAAGGTTCTACAATCCAGACCTATACATTTCCTGCATTTATTTTGGTACAGGTGGATATATTCGGCTTTGTTCTCTCTAGATTCTAATCACTTCCAGTTGACATTTCAGTTTTTGTAGAACCTAACAAAATTGTTCATAATTGTGGTGAACGCTCTTCCATCTGCAAGCAAAGCACCACAGCAGTTTTTACCTAGATTTACTTTTCATTAAACAGACTGATGCTGGATAGTGATACTCACCCAGATTTTGACTGAAGTGATTTATTCACTGCTTTAACTTCAGTGATGCCGGTAACGCGTTACTTAGTAACGCGTTACTGTAGTCGGACTACTTTTTTCAGTAACGAGTAGTCTAACGCAACTACTATTTAAAAACTAGTAGTCAGATTAAAGTTACTTATCTAAAACATCGTGCGTTACTATTTCTGCATTTCGGGGGAACGTATGTTATATTTATTCATTCTTATTTTTTGGCTACACGTTTCTTACGCGGTTACGTCATCTCTGCTCTGCGGCGCCAAAGTCAGATGGAAGGAGAGGTTCGCCTTTAGCAGCTGGAAATACAGGCATTATTTTGATTTTATTTCGGCTAAGGAAGACAACATTAAGGTCCGTTGTACACTCTGTCCTGGCGACAGAGTGCTGTCTACTTTCAAAAACACAACGTCAAACCTGAAAAAAAAAAAAAAAACCGGGGCTTGGCGGCGAACGTAAATTGTTACCGGGCGGGGTGTAAAATTGACTAAATTCAGTATTATATCGCGATCGATCGATCGCCGGTGGTTGGCGCCAGATCGAACTAGTAACTCATTGAATCATAGATGTGGATCAGAGGTAAATAAACTGGATTTTTTTTTCGGCGTGAGATATCGGAAGTGTAGCGTAAGCGTGTGAAGACAGTCAAATGCGTGTGTCTCAATGCGTGACAGTTGGCAACCCTGTAAGTGGGCGGAGTTGAACAGAAAGACTGTCTTATTTATTTATTTTAAAAACATGTAAGCCTATTTCAAGAAAAAGTTTACAAATGCCAGTGTCATTTTTGATGTTCCGGTTAAAATACATGTCAATAAAGTGAGTATTGGCAGAACTGGTAGTCATTTTCATGTTATAGGGGCGGGGGATCAGCCTCTGCTGAAAGTAACTAAAAGTAATCTAACTTAGTTACTTTTAAAAGCAAGTAGTCAGTAACTTAACTGAGTTACTTTTTAAAGAAGTAGTCAGTAGTCAGTAGTCGGATTACTGTTTCAAAGTAACTATGGCAACACTGTTTAACTGTAATAGTGATACTCACCCAGATTATGACTTAAGTGATTTATTCACTGCTTTAACTTTAATAGTGATACTCACCCAGATTATGAAGTGATTTATTCACTGCTTTAACTCTAATAGTGATACTCACCCAGATTATGACTGAAGTGATTTATTCACTGCTTTTACTCTAATAGTGATACTCATCCAGATTATGACTGAAGTGATTTATTCACTGCTTTAACTGCGTAGCCTTTTTCCTCTATAACTCTTTCATTTTCACATTTGCACATGTTGCATGACATTATCACACACACAAAGTGTGACAACAGCCTGATTCTATTGGGTTTAATTATTTTGGCATTTTAAAATTAAAGTAGCAGCAGCAATCATTCCACAAATGTGATGAACCCCTGTAACTCTTTCAACAGTTTGATCAGTTTGAACAGACCATGTGACCCTTCCACCAGTGTGATGACCCTGTGACCCTTCTACCAGTGTGATGACCCTGTGACCCTTCTACCAGTGTGATGACCCTGTGACCCTTCCACCAGTGTGATGACCCTGTGACCCTTCTACCAGTGTGGTGACCCTGTGACCCTTCTACCAGCGTGGTGACCATGTGACCCTTCTACCAGTGTGATGACCCTGTGACCCTTCTACCAATGTGATGACCCTGTGACCCTTCTACCAGTGTGATGACCCTGTGACCCTTCTACCAGCGTGGTGACCATGTGACCCTTCTACCAGCGTGGTGACCATGTGACCCTTCTACCAATGTGATGACCCTGTGACCCTTCTACCAGTGTGGTGACCCTGTGACCCTTCTACCAGTGTGGTGACCCTGTGACCCTTCTACCAGTGTGATGACCCTGTGACCCTTCTACCAGTGTGATGACCCTGTGACCCTTCCACCAGTGTGGTGACCCTGTGACCCTTCTACCAGTGTGGTGACCATGTGACCCTTCTACCAGCGTGGTGACCCTGTGACCCTTCTACCAGCGTGATGACCCTGTGACCCTTCTACCAGTGTGGTGACCATGTGACCCTTCTACCAGCGTGGTGACCCTGTGACCCTTCTACCAGTGTGATGACCCTGTGACCCTTCTACCAGTGTGATGACCCTGTGACCCTTCTACCAGCGTGGTGACCCTGTGACCCTTCTACCAGTGTGATGACCCTGTGACCCTTCCACCAGTGTGGTGACCCTGTGACCCTTCTACCAGTGTGGTGACCATGTGACCCTTCTACCAGCGTGGTGACCCTGTGACCCTTCCACCAGTGTGGTGACCCTGTGACCCTTCTACCAGTGTGGTGACCATGTGACCCTTCTACCAGCGTGGTGACCCTGTGACCCTTCTACCAGTGTGATGACCCTGTGACCCTTCTACCAGTGTGATGACCCTGTGACCCTTCTACCAGTGTGATGACCCTGTGACCCTTCTACCAATGTGATGACCCTGTGACCCTTCTACCGGTGTGGTGACCCTGTGACCCTTCTACCGGTGTGGTGACCCTGTGACCCTTCTACCGGTGTGGTGACCCTGTGACCCTTCTACCAGTGTGATGACCCTGTGACCCTTCTACCAATGTGATGACCCTGTGACCCTTCTACCAGTGTGGTGACCCTGTGACCCTTCTACCAGCGTGGTGACCCTGTGACCCTTCTACCAGTGTGATGACCCTGTGACCCTTCTACCAGTGTGATGACCCTGTGACCCTTCTACCAGTGTGATGACCCTGTGACCCTTCTACCAGTGTGAAGTGAGTAGTCACATGGGGCTGTCACAGCCACATGAACCACTAGCAATCGTAGTGAACTTTGTCATGTGTGTCCATTACAAGCTTGATGCTATCAATAATAAATGGGACAGGACCACAGTAGATCATGTTGCAACATGGCAACTAGCTGCGATGCGATTCAAAGAGGCCGGCCGTAGCGTGCCTACCTTGGAAGTGCCGTCTTTTATTCGCTGCTGCACGCCCAAACTGACAGCATGGCTTTATCGATTTTGTAATGACATTTGTGCTCATTTCATCTGCGCAGGGTGCCCCACCCTAACTAGAACCAGATGAGGTGTATGATGTCACACTTGGAGGAGAACCAATCACACATGACCCAACTGGGTGGGTATTTCTGAACTTTAGATAAAAAGGGAGAGAAAGCAAGAAAACATTTTCTAAAGGGACATTTGGTTTTTGGGTTTTGGTTTTTTTTTTGCTTTTTTCTTTTTTCTTTTTTGCTTTTCTAAGGCATGAAGCCTGCAGCTGTTTTTCTGATTGAGAAATGCTCTGCTGGTAATAGAGTGATAGGCAGTGTGAAGCCCCGCCCTCTTTCATGTTGGGGTGCTCATGCAGTCAGGGAAGGACATCACACCCATACACACCCATACACACACACACACACACACACACACCCACACCCGATCACACCATACACACACACACACACACACACACACACACACACACACACACACACACACACACACCCGATCACACACACACACACACACACACACACACACACACACACACACACACACCCGATCACACACACACACACACACACACACACACACACACACACACACACACACACACACACACACACACACACCCGATCACACCATACACACACACACACACACCCACACCCGATCACACACACACACACACACACACACACACACACACACCTAATCACACCCATACACACATACACACACACCCACACACACACACACACACCTGATCACACCCATACACACACACACACACACACACACACACACACCTGATCACACCCATACACACACACACACACACACCCACACCCGATCACTTATTGATATACTTATTGCAGTAAGAACTAACTTGTTTTTCAATCAGCAAGGCCAAATAGACTGAGCAGATTCAATACATATTACAAAAGCAGGACATAAACAAAACTCTGAAGGTCAGTCAAAGTAATTCCAGTGTCAGTGAGTCAGTCATATCTGAAAGTCTCTTTCTTTATCTTGTCCATACATGTTTCCTGGGTTTTAACAGCTAGACAGGAAGCTGTATAGTGCTAGCACTCTCATATAATATGCAGCAGAATTATTTTGCTCTGGCAGTAGGCATTAGCCCCGCCTACTGTGGCAACAAGGGGAACCCAAATGTGCTAGGTCAGAAGAACTTGTGCACACCTCACACGGCTTGATTGGCCTCATGGACTATAATCTGTCCCTAATTCTCACATTTTAATGACCAGTGCGATTGTGTATGCTTAAAAGCTCATTTGGATTCCAGCTCGTCCAGTGCTTGGATTGCTTCATTCGTACATTAGAGTCATGTGCAATACTAAAACAGGCCGTAAAATTAAAATGCTGCCATAACATTTAAATACTTTTTTCTGGTGTTTGCTGTTCAGTATCAAGGCTTAATATTTCCTTAGGAGGGAGCCAAGCCTTTAGTTCACTGGCCAGCTGCATTAGAAAAGTCACTGTACATTCACAGCATGGTGGGATCTTCATCCACCTTTTGTGGCTGTATTTGTCCTGCTCCTGTGTACAGGAGACTTGTCTCTGCACATTTCTCAGCAATTTACGGCAGAGCAAAGAAGACAGGCTAAAGGAAGAGCACCTGACTGGGAATGTCTGATGGAAGTGCAGTCAGCTCCATGAAACTGTGGAGAAACATCAGCATTAAGGAACCATGTGGTGAAGGAGCCCAGACCCTCTGCTGGCTCAGAGACAGAGCACTCTGAAGGGCTTCCTATGGCTTCCACACACTAACACTCTCTTTCTCACACTCTCTCTCACTCTCTCTCTCTCTGCCTCCTTCTCAGACTCTTCTTGGTTCTCTTTTGCAATACTATTGCAATACTATGCATATCTCCTGTCTTATGGTAAATTAAACAAGCACAACTTGAAGGTCTTTGTCTGATTTTCACAGCAAATCTCAAATTCATTATTGAAACGTTTCCAATAAATTCACATTTTATAAAAGGGCAAGAAGAATGGTGAAAGGAATCCATCCTTAGATCTGCTGGCTGTAACTTTATGTCTCCCGTAGAGGCTTCTGACCATGGAAAGTTCTGGACTATGCCGAGTAAAACAGTTATGACTCCGGCTAACAATGAATGGAGCTGCTAAGCCACCTGTTTCCCATGCTTGCCAGAGATATTAAGAAGATATTTTTGAACCAAGAGCTGTTTAAAATATTAAATGGTGTTATTTCCACCATTCTCTCTCCCTCTCTTTTCCAGGTTTTTATAGTGGTGGTTGGGGAATTGTCACAAGTTCAGCCACCAGCTAATGCCTTTTGAAAGCCCATTTACAATAAAGGGCAACCATGTTTTCAACCCAGCGCTTGCCCATTAGCTAACCAGTGCTTTTCCATTTGAAGACTTACTGCTTCAGATGCGTTTTGCTGACTTCAGTCTCCAGTACACACTTCATGCAGTTATAAGCTGTGTACATCACACCACATCTGCTTGTATTATTTCCAAAGTGCCCAAGGGGAGCAGATGCCTCAACTATTAATTACAAACTAGTTTGCAACCAATTCTCTGTTCCTCTCTCTCACTGTGTGTCATTAAAATACACTCACACATAATGTATAAGGCTACTGATGACAACGTAAGAAAAATTTGTTTTTAAGAATTCATTATGTTTAAGATTTCACTCATTACTAGACGTCATTAAGTTTCTTGCCAAAAATGAAATGATGGATCATCCAAAATTTGTTTTAAAATGACTCAGGTTTTCATTTTTTCATTGCTCTCACTGATTAATTTCTGCATCTTTCCCCTCACAAGGTATCGTCAAAGTAAAATTTTTTCCTCACTAAATCAGTTCTCAGAGGTTCAGTCAAAACAGTTTTGTTTTTCACACCAAGAACAGCCATGGTTAAACAAACTGGAGAACTCTGGAGAAGCTCTGGAGAACAAGACTGTGTGCCGCAAAGGATGTAAAGGAGAATACCAGGTCTCTGCTCGGCTCATCCCTGTGAAGGTGCCAGTCAGGACAGGGACTGCAGCCGTTGGAGGACATTGGGTCCACGCACTGGACACTCCAGCACACAGGCTTTTACCTCTGGACACTCTTGTTTTGTTTTACGACATGAAGTCTGAGCTGATAAATTAAAAGCACTCTGCTTTGGAAACCTGAGGTGGTTTGCTTTTCAAATCAAATCAAATGAAGACACTGGACATGGGAGAGCTGGGAGCTGCAGCCCAGACTCACGCCTGCCATGGGGGAGAATGAATATGTGGAAAAGACATATAAGTGTCATTACAGGGCTGAGTGTCTTATGAAATGACATGTAGGGGGAATAACAGTTGACTTTCTGATTCCTCCACTCCACTTATGGAGGCATGTACAGTTCCACTGGAGTGATAGTTGTTCTCTGTTTATGAAACATGCCACATATTCTCTCCATCTGCCTTTCCCTCAAATCACAGGCTTTCCTTCTGTCATTAACACTTTGCCCCAATCACCTCAGCGTTTCTGCGAGCTAAGGCTGACGCATGGCGAACAACTGTAGGGTAGAACTGCCCTGGCCTTTCAGGGCCTCTTTGATGTACCCCAGCGTGAATTTGCACATGGCCTTTGCTTTGATTTGGTGGTTTCTATGGCCACAATTCATTAGAACACTTTACTTGTCAAAAGGTTTACTAGTCCATCAGTAGGGGTTGGGTCCAAGCCCGGGAGTTGAATCAGCTGTCGGGAGCAACATGGGTGGAAAGAGAGCGTTGCTTCACTTGGGCTCCAACTGGCCCCCAGCGCAGGCAGCAGTGACATCAAGCAGCAGGCGGCTGGCCGTGTCCCTCCAGGGCCCTGGGCTCCTCCCTGGGCTCCTCCCTGTCTCGGGGGTGCACTTCCACCAGGGCATCAGGCCTGGCTCACAGTCGCCTATGCCATGGTTGTGTTTGCTTGTGTCTTCAGGCAGTAGTCAGACGTCGGATATAAACTCTCGCTAGTTTGCATGTGTGGACCAGGCATGGCCAGCGTGTCACATGCTCCACACCAACACTTAGGGGGTTTTTTCTTTTCATCATGCTTCAGCGTTTGGAGCTTTGCTGCGATTGGACAGTTGTTGCAATTGTTTCTTTCCCCTCATTTCTTCTGCTTTTGTAAAGGTTTCTGTTCTTCATGTTTTACTGACTCCCCCTCTTGTTATTATCTGGCCTTTCGTGTTTTGTTTTGCTGTTTCTCATTCATGATTTCTATGGTGACAGTGCACTTCCTGGGAATGAGAAAAGCTTGGGAACGAAGGAGCGTGAACAGTGATGGCTTTTTCATAAATAGGTAGGAGAGTCCTAGAAGGATCAGGAGAGCACTGGATGGGATCACCAGATGTGATACAAATGGGAGAATTTGAATCGTTTGGAAAGAGGAAAAAAGACATTAGGATGGAAGGATGAAAAGACCAGTCTAGCGTATCTCACCTGGACCAAGCATTACATCATATTTTGCGGCATTGCTTTATTCTTCTATTACAGGAAATTTTTCTACTTTTGTTACTTTCACACAGTAATAATCAATTAGATTACTATAATTCAATAATTCCTACCATTGTTGACATCTGTGAATTCTTTTCCTGAAGACACCCTCTAAGAGTTCATTTTGTCTGGGTTATAATTCTGTATCCAGAGCCTTGCAAATGAGTATCATGGTTCATATTTTGAAAGGCACAGTTATTCCAAATGATTTACCGCAGCCCAAGTGACTGGTCAGCCAATTATCTTTTAGGGTTCTTTACTTGAACCTCTTTTTGCCTGCTTGTTATTAAACCTGAGGGAGCCCAGCAGCTACCGCTAGTGTCAGCAGGCCACTGGAAGCCAAACAATTCTCTTACATCACAGTGTGAGAGGGGTCAGTGAGGGCAGGTTGGCCTTAGCATTAGCATGAACTCGCATAGCTGTTCTGTCAGAAAAAAATCACAAGGGACCAGGTGGGGGATGCTTCCCGCCATGAAAACATCTTGAGCAGCCAGCTGAACACACATGTACACACACGTGCACGTATGTGCACACGTGCATATGCACATGTGCACACAGTGGTCATCTGATGGAAAGGCCCACAAGGCCTCTAGATGGCTCACGTGCACGTTCATTCAGGCCTGGAGAAGCTAGCTCACTTTCACACGTGCACCGCTCCCAAGACATGCACATGGTAAAGTGTACTGCAGGTGTGTGGGCTGAGACAAAGGCATCGATCCAGGAAATTAAAAAAACACACACAGAGAGGTAGGCTGTCACACCATTACTCAGCCCTGGGAGAGCACAGCCATGCACTTGTGTATGGTCTTAAGACAGTGCGAGAGTCCTTGGTTGGGTTTCTCCTTTATTACAGACAGCTGTGCTTAGGTCCTGTGCTGAATCATCTCCATGCCAAAGAGTTGAGACACTTGTCCTCCATCCTGTGGTGCTGTCACTGAGGTAGGATATCAACACCCACATGAGGTTTGGGAATATCTTGCTGTATGGGGATTACTGGTATTAACGTTTAGGGCTTTGTCAGTTTTACACGGCATCTTCATGCTTCGGTCGAGGGACTGACAAAACAAGCGTCTCATGGTAACTGAGAGAAATATTTTGCTGCCCTCACGAGCATGTGAGTGAAAACAAAGGGATGGTTAGAACATGAGCTGCTTTCATCGGAAGCTGTAGACCTTCACCACCGCTGCCGTACACGTGCACTGCAGGGATTAAGGTGTATTTAGTGTTAAGGCTTCAAACTGAGTCTTTCTTCATGTCAAGTGACAACGTCCCATTGCACCTTTGCTAACTGCCAGTACAAATTGTCACATTATGGAATGAGCATGATGGGTTAACCTTCAGCTTTTATGTCTGTAACATGGTTCAGTGACATAAGGGATACTAATGACCTTGACCTTTTAGCTGTGCCAAAGGATCTGCCATACCAGACTAGGTCAGTTACTGTTCGTTATGAAGTTGTATATGTGTAGGTCCTAGGTCATGGTAATAGGTTCCTCTGGGGTCACTGGGGTCTCTGCTGTGGCTAAATAAAAATGAGTTTCAACCCAAAATGCTGCTGGTTTGTTGTGTGTATTTCTAATATTTAATGTAGTCCATCACTATTTGTGTAAGATATCGAAACATCGCTAAGGAGGCCACTAACTCGCACACAGTTCAAGTTTTATGTATATCAGCCAGAAATAATTTATCTGTTATTTATGTTTTTTGGCCCATATAGGCGGCTGCTGTCCACCCTTTCTCTGTCTGCCTGATCTCTCCCCATCCATCTGTATTGTTTGCTTGGCTGAAAAGCAGCAGTCTAGAGACTCCAGAAAGAACCGATGGGCAGAGTGCTCTTGTCTGTCTGGGCTGGAGCAGGTCTCAACGCCCTAGACGTCACGTCTGTGTCCTGGACACGGCGTCTGGTCATGCAGGTTTGCTGCGAGTGCGTGTAACCACCCTTCCTGCCATCAGCAGCAATTTCTCACACGAGCAGCGACAGGGCACCATGGCTCAGGCCTGCTGGAGCTTCCACTAAAAACAGGTGGGGAAGGGCGAGTCCTGGATGTGCGGCCGCCCTGTAGCAGCAGATCTGACCCGATACAGTAAATCAGCGCAATTGGCCGAGTTCCACGAGCATCATTGGTGGTTTGGCATCAGTGGAAATGTGATCTTTGCTGGGAAAGTTTTTTTTTATACCAACATTTCATTACCAAGGATATTTTAGTTTTCACGGCAATTGATAACTGGATTATCACTAATGTTAACAGTGCAGAAAATTCAGTCAGCCTGTGTTTCCCTTTGAGTGGACTTCGAATGATTTAGGGGTTTGGATATGGATTGAACTTCAAACACAATGTCGCTTTTTGACAAGAAAATTTTCAAGTCAGATGTACTTAACATAAATAACAGCAAATTCCTATGGCAACCTAACAATACATTTGTTAGCGACCCTGACCCTCACATGTTATAAAAGCCTTTGATATCACCAAGCTAAAGACATGAGCTTTCCCAGAGCTTATGAAGACAAACATGAGCATTCTTTTCTAGTCAGGTCTACTGTATGTTCTGAAATTGATGTTGTTTGCAATGAAAAGCCTGTAAATTCCTGATAGAATGAATGGATAATACCTTGAAAAATTACCATTATAAATGTGTGGTACAAACCAAGAAACTACAACTGATCATTGTACACACTGTGATTTGATGGCATTACACTGGTGACATATGTAGTAAATTGTTACAGGGACAGCATGGACGAGGCCCTCACAGGAGCCTTTAGGAAACTCTCTACCAATCATATGTTTGACTAATGATGGGTGATAAATGTCAAGGAACCCTTACCAGATACCAGTGAACTCCACACTGAGGTCTGGGTCTGCAGACGTTTCACTGTGCGCCTGCTTACATACTCCATTCTCCAAGAAGTAGCCCAACTATCATCAGCTCTGCCTCGTCACATATCTTTAATGTTTGCCAGGATACTCGGGATGCAATCACGGAAGATATTTTGACATATCATAAGATTACTGAAACAGGGGGGACACCGACAATATGGCGATGAAACTGAAACAAACGTGATGTAGACAAAAACTAACTTAAAAACGAATCCACAATCAATGAACCGAACACAGTAACATTACAAGATAACAGAGAGAATGGAGAAAACAAACATAATAGCTGTCACGGTGAGGCGGCCCCCTACCGGCCGCCTCCGGCCACAGCGGCTGTTGTAGTTGTTGTTTGGTGACGTCATGTGCGTCCCTCAGGTGGGCAGAGCCCGTGATCCGCTTCACCTGAGGGTCGTTTGTTTGCCTATATATGTCTTGTCTTTGTACCAGTTGACCGCTGGTCATTATATCCTTAATTTGGATCTTTTGCACGGGTTTTGGTTTGCACACTTTCTATTAAACCATCCTTTTTCTCTGAGACTTGGCGTGATCGCTTCCTTTTCAGTTGCTCACACCGCCCGTCACAATAGCAGGCAATCAAACCGTGAAAACCATGAAAATCACACCTAATTCCATTAACAACTTGCTATGAACTAGACAAAACAAGGGTATAAATAAATTGGTAAAACAAAGGTACTAATCTAGAAACAGTGACAATGATTAAAAAGGGGCATGGTTACAAATTGACAGGAGGGAATAACATAAATGACATGTGCAATGTAAACAAAATGGAAATGTAAACAAATGCACATGGAACAAAGAAACAATGACATGAGTGACAGGTGAATAGATCACCCAGAAAAGATCACAATATTTTACTAGAAATTGACTTGAAATGTTGGGATTAGAGGTGCAGCCCTTTCCTGATCTAAATCGCAACCAATTTGTCAACATAAAAGGAGATTTTTTGGCATACATTAAGGTCAGTTTCGGTGTCCCACAAGGATCTGGTCTTGGGCCCCTGCTTTTCTCTTTATACATGCTACCTCTAGGTAAAACACTATGCTAGTTTTCTCTGTTATGCTGATGACACTCAGTTATATGTTAGCTAAACCAGAGGACACATCTCAGCCTAATATTGTTGAGGAATGTGAAGGACATTAGATACTGGATATTGAGAAATATTTGTCATTTATCATTTTCATTGGATATTTGTCATTTAATTTAACAATTTGAAGCACATGTAGCACCTTAGGAACATTGCATAGCAATTACATTTGATTACCATATGACTGCTTAGACTTTCCCCCTAGATCTAGACTATTACTATTTGAAGAAGTATGAGGTATTGCAGTATGTATTCCTTATGATACATTAACTGTCAATGTAATCTGGGGATATAATTGTGCTACAGCTGAACGATGGTACTTTAGAGAGCTATGGGGTGAAATCAATGCATAAAGAGGTTGTAGCTTTCTCAGTTTGTTAAAAGCACTGCTTAGTCTTGGGAAGACTACAGAATACAGAACACCATCCAAAGAAAGTATAATGGCTGCAGAACAAATGAGAAGTGAGACATGTCTTTAGTATTTAGTATGTCTTTAGTATTTACACTGTACATAGAGTAATATAATGTCACCATACAAATTTTCATGGACAATTGCTTCATGATTCCTTTTTACATCACCTTTTATGTTCAACATGTGCACTTTTGGTTGGCAAATGCACATGCTTGAAACAGTTTACGCAATATGTTTAAACAAATGAGTACACTTCGAGTTAATCTAATTATAGTTTGTTTACATCCTGTTACCAGCTTTGTTGGTGGTTTTTAATATATCATATATTTTCATTTATTTTGGCAAGATAAAAATGTTTAAAGTGCCGAGCACTTCTCATGATCTGGTGTGACAGGTATTTTGGAAAAAGAGAGATACTCAATAAATCAAACAAAGGATATGTTCACAGACAAACCAAATATCGTCAATCTAGCCATCTACTGAAGACCGATTTAAAACAGAAATGTTGAAAAAATCTCTCAGACATCTGTTTTCAGTGACTGGTGTAGACAAAAGTTATGAAATCACTGGCAGAGAGAGCCCTGCTGTCTGCTGGTTCTAATTAACAAGACATAGATAACCTTCAGGCTCAGCCTCAAAGACAAACTTTAAATTCACACCGTTTACTAATAGAGCTGGTTTAATGAAAGTGGACACCCCTATCAGACATGAACATCATCTTTGGTCCCACTTTTAAAACCTCTGCACATTTTAAAGCAAGAAACAACAAAAGGTGACAAAACAAGAATGGGGGGCTCACTCAAGACGAGAACTTCTACAGTAGGTGTGGAGACCTGAACTTCTACAGTAGGTGTGGAGACCTGAACTTCTACAGTAGGTGTGGAGACCTGAATTTCTACAGTAGGTGTGGAGACCTGAACTTCTACAGTAGGTGTGGAGACCTGAACTTCTACAGTAGGTGTGGAGACCTGAACTTCTACAGTAGGTGTGGAGACCTGATGGGCCATCACAAGATGCTCCTAGCAGTGCTGAGACAACGTATGCTCGGCCTCCACCACACGAAACAGCCTGGCATTTCACAGTTCACAGCCTCAGGAAGATGAATGTCTGGATATGCCAAGAAAAATTATTCATTTTAAGATACACCCGAAGAACAACCTGTTTGAAGATATTCATAAATATGTACCATAAGTATAGAAATATGCACTATTGACTTCCATTCAATTGCACTTTATAGAAGCTAAGAGGCATAGTTCATTGGCAAGTTCATCTGTTTTCTCAGTCAAGGTGGCCTATAAGACCACATGAGAAAGAAAAAGCACTTTCAGTAGACATTACCATAACCTCTGAGGTGGTGAGAGACAGTGCTTCATATCTGAACCTTGCCGATTGACAGTTCTTTATAAACACATTCCTTTTGGTCTGAACTGTCATTTTCCACAAGGGAAAAGCAGGTCATGTTCAAAGCACATGTTGGTCTGGGTCTTCAAGAAGAATCACCAGTTTGTGAAACTTTATAGCTTTGACCTCATGTCAGTAGGAAATGCCTACATGTTTTTTATTTGGCTCTTTCATTTGAAAAGCACCAATGAAACTGTATGCTGGGGGGAACCGATCAAGCTGATGACTACACATTTTTATGGGTTCTGTAGAAATGTTCAGGTATCTTGCTGTTGGAATAAAGCAGACAACAATTATCATGAAACTGGTTAGACTTAATTTATGACATTTGATGTTTTGACAGTGACTAACTGAACAGTACTAACTGAACATCTTATAACTGAACAGTATATAATATTAATTAAAAACAGTGCTAGATGTTTTTTATTTGTTTTTATTTTTTTATATATTTATGTTTTCTTTATTATTATAACTTGTAAACCTACTGTAAGTAATTCCATCAGGTGGTAGAAAAATCAAATAATCATAACCAGTCTTTATTTGAGATCAGATGACTGGACAGAGCCTGATCATAAACCAGCCTAGAGAAAACCTGAAGACAAGAGGAAGGAAAGAAACAAACCTAAATCAAATCAAATAAAAAAAAGAAGCAGAGGGTAAAGAAACGAGTGTAAGTAACTAACGTAACTAACGGAGAGGTAACTAACGGAGAGGTAACTAACGTAGACCATTAAACTCACACTGTTGTTTTTGTTCAGGCTGTTTTAATGAAAGTGACATCACGCTGCGGAAGTATTCCAGATACTTTAAAGTGAACACAAAGTAACTACTAACCGTTGGATAACCTCACCTCTACTGATGCTGACTCAGTACTCTGAGCTTACCTGAGTCCACTGGCTCTCAACCTCTGCAGTGAACAGGAAAAGAGTGGAATGAAAATTACCACAATAAAAATGGACATTCCTCTTGAGAACAAAGCTAATGGCATTCTTCTTTTACAGAGTTTTCATGTAAACGAAGGCATCAATTCCAGTAGTCTGTAGAGTCTGGTCGAATTCTGGGTTTGCTCTGTGACCTTAAAAACTTCACCAGAACTATTGACTGTCACATTTAGTTAATCGTTTGACGATAACTTGAAGCTTGAAGACTGTGTGAAATGGAGGACTTATGTGAGGTCAAATGCAACATTTTATTTTCTCAGATGAAGCTGTAGATTCAGAAAATGAATGAAGAGCTCTATAACCTGCTGCTCTGCTGTCTGGCGCAGTATTGGTGTCAGATCTGTGCAGTAGTGCAGAGGGAAAGAGTTGGAGCTGGTAATGCTGTAATGGCGTCTTCTGCCACCACTGGCCAGCACTGTGTCGGGCCTTTTGGCACCAAACTCAGCACCTTTTTCGAGGGCATCATTAATAACCTTTAGTTTCACGCGAAACACACGAGCTGACGAGAGCTCGCTGCTTGTCAAAACAAGCAAGGCGCCACTGTAAACATTCCTCTTCTTCATCCATCGACCCGACGGTGTACGACGCACAAGAGAGGGAGCCGCCCTCTCTGGGCCAGTTGGCAACTCGGGCTGTGTGCTTTGCTACGTGGGACGATGAATTTACCGCACCTTCCTGAAACAGCTGTGAAGCCGCAGCTATGAGGGACGCAAGCGAGTGATTTAGCGGGCCGTCGACAGAGCTGGAGAACTGTAAAAGAGAGGAAAGGACTTGGAGCATCGCGTCGCTGCTCCTCGTAGCATCATGGGCCAACCCGTGCATGCCAGTGTGAAGAGAGTGAGGCTGTCTACCTTTACGGCGCTTCCAGTGTGAAGAGAGTGAGACTGTCTACCTTCACTGCACTTCCAGTGTGAAGAGAGTGAGACTGTCTACCTTTACTGCGCTTCCAGTGTGAAGAGAGTGAGACTGTCTACCTTCACTGCGCTTCCAGTGTGAAGAGAGTGAGGCTGTCTACCTTCACTGCGCTTCCAGTGTGAAGAGAGTGAGACTGTCTACCTTCACTGTGCTTCCAGTGTGAAGATAGTGAGACTGTCTACCTTCACTGCACTTCCAGTGTGAAGAGAGTGAGGCTGTCTACCTTCACTGCACTTCCAGTGTGAAGAGAGTGAGACTGTCTACCTTCACTGCACTTCCAGTGTGAAGAGAGTGAGGCTGTCTACCTTCACTGCACTTCCAGTGTGAAGAGAGTGAGACTGTCTACCTTCACTGCACTTCCAGTGTGAAGAGAGTGAGGCTGTCTACCTTGCGTTTCCAGTGTGAAGAGAGTGAGGCTGTCTACCTTCACTGCACTTCCAGTGTGAAGAGAGTGAGGCTGTCTACCTTCACTGCACTTCCAGTGTGAAGAGAGTGAGACTGTCTGCCTTCACTGCACTTCCAGTGTGAAGAGAGTGAGACTGTCTGCCTTCACTGCACTTCCAGTGTGAAGAGAGTGAGGCTGTCTACCTTCACTGTGCTTCCAGTGACTCAAGAATTGTGCAGAGGACCTGGAAATGATTACATATATGAACACACAATGCATCTCTGTTCATGCAACTTTAGAGAATATGCCCACCAAATGAGAATGGATCATACAGATAGAGTGAATGGAGCTACCTACTTAAGCCAGTGACCCACTGGGTGTGATGTTTCTACTCCCTGCCTCACAATTCTTCACAAAACCATTTCTAGAAGGTGCAAGTCAACCATGAACAACTGTCAGTATCCTAACTGCCCAATACTGCGGCATTTCCAGTGACCTTAATAATATTCACAGCAGCCCAAAGGTTGGCTGGGTTGCTGGTAACAGGTGGAAAATGCTGAAAACCACGAAAAGGGGAGATAAAAAAATCAACACAACTTTGACTTATTTAAACATCACACACCATCTAAAGATGTTAGGCAGGACCACATGAAAGACTGCTAGCAGACTACAGAACAAACATTGATGCCTGCCCCTCTGCTCACACATAGCCAATGGCATTAACAGACAGCAGGCTGGAATATTCTGCCTTTCGTGTACTAACCAGCCAAGGGCACACAGAACATTAGTTGTGTTATTGTAAGGTCCACTCATTATCACGCATGGCCAGTAACTATTAGTTACTAAAGGTAAAAGTGCAACATGGGAGATCTATGGATACCTCACACCATGCCGCACTGGCAATGAGGCTAATAAGTCAAAGGTAAAATATGTGGTAATGACTAATGATACTTTTACAAAGTATTGTGTAACAAAGCTTGGATTGAACCGTGAGACAAAATCGAGGTAGTTCGATGAAAAGTAATTCTTGTATAGTGACATCTGCAAAAATGAGGTAAACATCTCATTTTTCAATTTTGGAGAAAAAGGGTATCAGACCTGTCCACCCAAAGAGCTGAAGCAACATTGCACAGTCCCGTGGAGCAGCCGTGGTTTAGGAGGGAAACCTGGGGAACAACTCTTATCTTCGCCCACATGTCTTATCGAAATCTTTCATGCATCAGCTAAAACAAGACAATGAAAGTGTCTCTTGGTTTCTATAAATCCATTTGGCAGTTTAACAAAGCTTGTGCTCTGTTGTCTCCAAACTGTCCATCGTGAGGGGAGGCAACTGCTTATCGTATTACCATAGCTATTCATATCTATCTCTGTTCTACTGGAAAGGCTTAGCCACGAGTCACTCCCATTTTCCCTCAGCTGGCTTTAGTCACTCTTAATTATGTGATCCTTGGGTATTACAGGCCCAGCCTGTTCCCTAATAGTAGACAGACTTCAAGTGACCTGAGGTAAGATGCTTTCTGAAGAACAAAGTACTGGACACCACGTACACCAGACACCACGTTCTGTGATATCAGTCACTTTGGACATGTCTGATTGTAAAGAGTGGATTATGAAATATTAATGGTACATCCCAGAACCCCAACTCTGTCATTTACACTGAATTTAAAGGAAGTGTCTATGGAAAGAATGACAACGGAGACAACGTGCACAGAGGGACCTACGTATTCTGATTCTGATGTCAACTACAAAACACAACAAGCCATCTAAGCACTTCCAGAAGTGATTGTCTGGAGCTAAAGTGACTGTGTACAACCGTGTTTGGTTGCATCATGGAGATAGTTAACTTATTTTTAACCGCCACCCCCTGAGGCAGCCTGCACTCTACCTGATATCTGTGTGTCCTGATCTTCTTTTCCATTGGTTCATGCTGCTCATGTCAAGAGTGGAAAATCCATCAGGGTTGCTGGGACGTAAGAGTTCCTGAATGGAAGTGCAGAGCGTTCTCCTACGTTCATGTGGGGGCTCACGTCAGAGTTTCTGGTGCTTTTGAAACCATGTTCTGCTTCATTATTAGCACAGTTGGGACCTCTGGATCACACTGTCAACCTCCATGACAATGTTATTAGCATCACTGTAATGGTGAGAATGTGTTGTTTACATATGTTTCCTGTATTTTACAGTCTGCCACAGTCAACCTGATTCACATGTTTTGTGCTTTCTCCGGTTTAGATGTAGGGCTTGTGTAAGTGGCATTAGTGGTTCTTCTCTCCAGGACTCTTTGTCTCACTTTATCTCACTTACTCCAAGGGTGTTGGTGTTGTCCCACTGAAGTTTCTCAGCAGTGCTGCAGATGCAGACAGCAGCTCTCCACTGAGGTGGAAGCTTACACTGCAGCAGATGTCAACACCAAGACACCAGGGAAGCATCAGTCTGGGTCTGTTAAACTCATACCTCACCAGGGCTGGACTGGTAATCTGGCGTACTGGGCGTTTGCCCGGTGGGCCGACAGTCCTCAGGGGCCGATGGATTTTTTTTTTCTTCCTTTTTTTCCTAAGAGACCGGCCCACAATCTAGAGGGCGCAGCCCATTGGCCCATCTTCAATATAGACAGTGGACTGAACCAATCAGGAAATAGGACGTTCAGTGTTGAGCGCGTTGTTAAAGGAGAGGCAGCATGGAGCAACAGAAGCGGCAGAAAGGAGGAGCGGAGAAGTTACGCGTGAAGAAATTGAAGAGTCTCAATGTAGATGCTACAAAATGTGTAAAAATCACAGACATGTTCGCTGCTGTAGCCTCCGCGTCCTCTGTAGGTGAAGACAGCAGCAGCAGACAGGGAGAGCAGCAGCCAGAGATGCAGGCTTGTGAAAGAGAAACCGAAGGACAGACTGAGAGGGAAAGTGTAGTACTTACAGTTGTGATCAAATTTATTCAACCCCCAATGCTGCGAAGGGTTTTATGGAATTCAGTGCACATTTGTAATTGTGTTCATAATGAAATCTTACAAGGACTTGTTAAAGAACTAAATGCAACTAAGATAGCATCAATTTTTTTTGTCATAAAGTATTAAATGGCCTTTTTGTGATTTCTTCATTGACACAATTATTCAACCCCTTTATGACTACCACTCCTAAGAACAGAGGTTCATTCCAGTGTTTTCCATCAGGTATTGAAAACATCTGTGGATGTCAACGAGCAGCAATCAAGCATGATAAGCACCAATTAGGCAGATTTAAAAGGACTGTGATACTCAGCTCCTTCTAGACATCTACTGGTTGTAGTAGTTCAGAGTATTTGAATAACTACGGTTGAGGCTGTTTACTACAGTGATTACGGTACTGTGAGTGTGTACGGCAGTGTGTATGAAAGCGCGTCAGAAGTAAAGGAGTGAAGTTGGAATCTTTGTCTCGGCTCCTCATTTTCTCAAGCGAAATATCCAGTAGCGATACTACAGTGGCGACGAAGGTACTAAGTGAAAGAATCCACGACGGTGAAACGTGTTGAACTCTTTCGTTAGTCGAACTGCATCGGTGTGTGCGTTTTCACGGCAAGTACACAAATATAAGGCTTGCGGAAGCGAACTCACATTGCTTGGCAGGGGGTAGTGCGCCATCTGGGGTCAGCGAAGACTGCATTTTTTTTTTTTTGTTGTTGCAAAGTGAATGAAACGCAGCAAGAAAAAAAAAAAAAAAACGGAAACGGCGGATTCTGTTGGATTAGAGTAATTCAGAAGCATTGACTGAAATAAATACCTGATTGAAATGGCGTATATTGGAAGAGTTCCGGAATTTGACTGTAAGAAAGAAGAATTTGACGCATATTTGGAACGATTTGAGAGATGGCTGGCCGCTAATGACATTGATTCCGAAAAGAAGGCTGATGTATTCCTCAGCGTGCTAGGTCCAACGGAATATGGACTGTTGAAAAATTTGATAGCACCACAGAAAGTGGTAGATGAGACATACGAAAATCTCACAAACGCCTTGTCACTGCATTTCAAGCCAAAGCCTATCCTGATAGCAGAACGGTTCCGATTCTATAAGAGACAGCAACAGCACGGTGAACCTGTTTCTGACTACATACTTGCATTGAAGAAATTAGCAAGCACCTGTGAGTTTGGACAGTTTCTGAGTGATGCACTGCGTGATCAGTTTGTCTGTGGTCTCTCAGGGGAAAAGTATCACAAAAGACTGTTGTCAGAAAAAGACTTAACTTTCAAAAAAGCTTGTGACATTGCTCTGGCATTGGAATTGGCATACAAAGACACAAAAGAAATGAAAGAACATGCTGAAAAGCCCAAGGAAACAGTACACAAAGTCTTCAACACTGCAAAGGAAAAGCGACCATACAAAAAAGGTAAAAGGTCAGGGAACACTCAACAGGATGTTTCAAGAGGTGGACAACGTACTGAGAGGAAACAGCATTGCTATCGATGTGGAAAAGACAATCATCAGCCAAATGACTGCTACTACCGCTCTGAAACCTGCCACAAATGTGGAAAAATGGGACACTTACAAAGAATGTGTAAAGGCAAGCAAATAAGGGATAAAACACACATGGTCACAGACACAAGAAAACAGGATGACTCTGACGATGGTGATGATGTACGACTGTCCTTGTTCACAGTCTACACTGCGCAAGGTAGTACGGACGGTATTTTTGTGACGATGGATTTGTCTGGGATACCAGTGAACATGCAAGTGGATACAGGAGCTTCTGTGTCACTGATTCCAGAATCGCTATATGAAGGACAACTGAAAAATTGCCCTTTGAAACCTACTGCAATTCACCTGTCTTCATACACAGGAGAACCCATACCTGTACGTGGGACGATAGAGGTTCCAGTGAAGTACAACAACAAGGAGTGGAAGCTACCGCTGGTGGTGGTCAAAGGCAGCAACCCATCATTGCTGGGGAGGAATTGGCTGCAGAAAATAAAGCTGAACTGGGGAGAGATCTTCAGTCTGCAGAAAAAGGAACCACTCACACTGGAAGGTATGTTTGAAAACCACAAAGATTTGTTCAAAGATGGTTATGGGAAGATTAAAGATTTCCAAGCAAAGATTAGAGTGCAGAAGGATGCCAAACCTATCTTTCACAAGCCACGTCCTGTACCGTACGCTTTAAGGGAAGCTGTTGATAAAGAGCTTGAACGACTACAGAAAAACGGAATTATCTCACCAGTAAAAAGGAGTGAATGGGCGGCACCCTTGGTAGTGGTACCAAAACGAGATAAAGAAGTGAGGTTATGCGGAGATTACAAAGTGACTGTGAATAGATGCATACTTCCAGAGGAGTATCCCCTCCCAAATGTAGAAGATCTATTCGCTACACTGGCTGGTGGGACAGTTTTTAGTAAATTAGACTTGTCCTTTGCCTACCAACAGCTAACCCTTGATCCTGAGTCAGAACAGTATTTGACGATCAACACTCACAAGGGCCTATTTAGGTACCATCGTCTGGCTTATGGAGTTTCCACGGCTCCAGCTGTGTTTCAACACACGATGGACCAGATACTGCATGGCATGGAGAAAGTTGTGTGCTTCTTGGACGATATTCTAGTCACAGCACCTACCAAAGAAAAACATCTGGAAATATTAGATGAGGTGATGGACAGACTGGAAAAGCATGGAATAAAGATCAAACAAACAAAGTGTGCATTCCTGCAAGACTCAGTGGAGTACCTAGGGTACCGAATTGATGCACAAGGTCTCCATCCAACGAGTAACAAAGTGGAAGCCATAGTAAACTCACCAGCACCACAGAATGTGACTGAGTTAAGGTCATTTCTGGGATTGCTAAACTACTATGGGAAATTTGTGGCAAATCTATCCACACTATTGCACCCACTGCATCAGTTGTTACACGCGGACACACTTTGGACTTGGTCTCAACAGTGTGATGATGCATTTAAGGCATGCAAACAGCGTCTTCTAAACAGCAAGTGTCTTATACACTATGATCCAGAGAAGCCTCTCAGGCTCGCATGTGATGCTAGTCCTTATGGGGTTGGAGCAGTAATTTCACACGTGTTACCCTCCGGGGAGGAACAACCCATCGCTTTCGCATCAAGGACTCTGTCATCGCCTGAGCAGAATTATGCTCAAATTGAAAAGGAAGCATTGAGCATAATCTTTGGCGTCAAGAAATTCCACAAATACCTGTATGGAAGGAAATTTGTGCTTTTGACGGATCACAAACCTCTGTTGACTATATTGGGTCCAAAGTCTGCAGTACCAACACTTGCAGCTCTGCGTATGCAGCGCTGGGCCTTAATCCTGTTGGCCTATGATTACGACATCCAGTACAGACGTTCCAGTGAGCATGCAAATGCAGACGCCTTATCACGTCTTCCTTATGAACGGCACACGCATGATGACACGGATGACAAGGGAGTATTCTGCGTTTCCCATGTGGATGAGTTGCCTATTACTGCTAAGGATATAGCAGAGGAGACTAGACTTGATCCAATCCTTTCCAAAGTTCTGGACCTGACGTTGTCAGGCTGGCCAAGGTACGTACCAAACCCAGACCTGAAACCCTTCTACATGAGAAAGGACCACTTGTCCACGGACCAGGGTTGTGCACTCTGGGGGTCAAGGGTCATCATTCCACCGAAATTCAGAAAACGGCTGTTGTCTGATATTCATGAGGGACACCCTGGCATAACACGTATGAAGGCATTAGCTAGGAATTTCCTATGGTGGCCTGGATTAGATCAGGAGATTGAGGACTATGTTGGTCAGTGCACAGCGTGCGAAATCACTCTTAACAGGCCTGCGGTAGCACCTCTCCATCCATGGTCATGGACAACGGTTCCGTGGGAAAGGATACATGTCGATTTTGCGGAAATCAACAAACAGCACTACCTGGTGGTCGTTGATGTCTATTCCAAATGGTTGGAAGTTCTGCCTACACAGTTGACAACTGCAGAAAAGACCACTAACCTGCTCAGAAACCTTTTTGCAGCCTATGGTTTACCCAAAGTGCTAGTATCGGACAATGGTCCACCTTTCACATCTAGGGAGTTTGAGCAGTTTCTCAAGAGGAATGGTATTCATCATGTACTTACACCACCTTATCACCCTGCGTCAAACGGGGCAGCAGAACGAGCTGTACAGACATTCAAGAAAGCCTGGACACGCCTTGAGGCTCAATCGGTGTTGCCCCAACAACGGCTTGCTCGATTTCTGTTTACATACAGGAATACACCTCACACAGTCACCGAACGCACTCCAGCGGAACTGTTTCTCAACAGACAACCACGCATGCGCCTGTCATTACTGAAGCCTGATCTGTCTCAAGTTGTAGCCAAGCATCAGTTGCAGCAGAAGAAGGCTCATGACAAGCGGACAAGGCCTCTCCGGATGTTTAATCTGGGAGAGAGGGTGTTAGTTAGAGATTTCAGGCATCCGAAGAACCTGTGGGTTCCAGGGACAATTCTAAAATGCAGAGGACCTCTGACTTATGACGTAAAAGTTGGACATCGCAAAGTCAAAGTGCATGTGGATGGCCTGCGCGCATCCAAGGCACCCTGTCCAAATAGAGAGGACAGCGAGTTCCTTGACTATGCAATCACATCTGAAGATCAAGCAGAAAGCGCTGAACCAGCAGATGCTTCTGCTAATCCATTCCAGGAAGTGCAGCCTGAGCGTCGCTATCCTGAAAGACAACGTAGGGCACCAACAAGACTGAATCTGTAAAAGTTATACAGTGAAAAATTCTTAAGTAAATACGGTGGTACTATTACTGTTATGTTCATGAAGTTCTAGTGTATAAAGGAACAGTATAAGAGTACTGTAGTGTTTAAGTTTGGAAAATGTGTTACTACTATCTAGTAGTCGGTTTTGAATGGGTTATTATTTAGAAGGGAGGAGTGTGTTCAGAGTATTTGAATAACTACGGTTGAGGCTGTTTACTACAGTGATTACGGTACTGTGAGTGTGTACGGCAGTGTGTATGAAAGCGCGTCAGAAGTAAAGGAGTGAAGTTGGAATCTTTGTCTCGGCTCCTCATTTTCTCAAGCGAAATATCCAGTAGCGATACTACACTGGTGTGTTTCCAAGCATGGTGAAGGCAAGAGAATGGTCCCAGAAGACAAGAGAAGAGGTTATTGCTCTTCACAAGAATGGCAATGGATATAAAAAGATTGCGAAGTTGTTAAATATTCCAAGAGACACTATCGGAAGTATCATTCGCAAGTTCAAGTTAAAGGGCACAGTGGAAACGTTACCTGGTCGTGGCAGAAAGAAGATCCTGACCGCGACTGCTGTGCGCTACCTGAAGCGTAATGTGGAGAAAAATCCCCGCGTGACTGCTAAGGAACTGAAAAAAGACCTGTCAGATGTGGGCACTGAAGTTTCAGCTCAGACAATAAGGCGCGCACTGCATAACGAAGACCTCCATGCCAGAACGCCCAGACGCACCCCCTTGCTGACTCCAAAGAACAAGAAAAGTCGACTGCAGTATGCCAAAAGTCATGTGGACAAGCCACAAAGGTTTTGGAACAGTGTACTGTGGTCAGATGAAACTAAATTAGAACTGTTTGGGACAATGGACCAGTGCTATGTTTGGAGAAGGAAGAACCAGGCTTATGAACAAAAGAACACCTTGCCTACTGTGAAGCATGGCGGGGGGTCAATTATGCTTTGGGGCTGTTTTGCTTCTAATGGTACAGGAAAGCTTCAACGTGTGCAGGGTACCATGAATTCCCTTCAGTACCAGGAGATCTTGGAGGAAAATGTGATGGAGTCAGTCACAAACCTGCGGCTTGGGAGACGTTGGACCTTCCAACAGGACAATGATCCGAAGCACACATCCAAGTCCACTAGAGCATGGTTGAACATGAAAGGCTGGAACATTCTAGACTGGCCATCGCAATCACCAGACTTAAATCCAATTGAGAACCTCTGGTGGGACCTAAAGAAGGCAGTTGCAGTGCGCAAGCCTAAGAATGTGACTGAACTGGAGGCTTTTGCCCATGAAGAATGGGCTAAGATACCCATAGGTCGCTGCAAGACACTTGTGTCAAGCTATGCTTCACGCTTGAAAGCTGTCATAACTGGAAAAGGATGTTGTACTAAGTACTAAAAAATAATGTCACTAGGGGGTTGAATAAAACTGATAATGATGTGAGCACAGTAAAGACATTTGTGGTTATTCCATCATAAATATTGTTATGTTTGTCTAATTTATAAGTGCCTCTTTGATATAATTGTAAATAAGATGACTGAAATGATCAAAATCAATGTCAAACTGGCCAAAACACTTTATTTCAGTGGGGGTTGAATAAATTTGATCACAACTGTAAGCAGGTAGTAACGTTAGATAACACAGGGACTTTATTACATGAGAATGATGAGCAATGGCAATTGATTAGTATCAGTATTAATTGGAATTTACATACTTCCCTAAATCTGGCAGCCACGCACCCTTATTCTGATAAAATAGCAAATTGTCAAGACTGAGAAGTGTTGGATGAGCAGCAAGTGTCCATTTTAGATTTTAAAACTTATAAATGATAAATAAAAGCTTTGCAATTTAACTATAGTAAGTGTAAAAAAAGATGCCCACACTGAATAAGAGTAAAACGGTGTCAAATGCTTTTAAGACATGTTTGCGTTGCATGAATTCATAAAGTAACTTTGTTAGTAGCCAGATACAAATACATGTTATAGCTGTTTAAAGGAGGGAGCACCTTTAAACTTAATTAGAATTGAGCTGTTAAATCGGAGAAATTCAGAAAATACATATTAGAGATGATTTCAATAAAATCATAAAAGTGATTGTGATATAATGCTAAAATTAAATCCAATGACTTTAACCAGTAATTTTTTTATCATTTTTTTCCATGTCGTACCCCACATACATAAATTACAAGTCGGTTGTGCTCCGCTAATTATGAGGAGCCAGTCTAAACCAAAAATGCCAGGGCCGATTTTTTTGTCCCAGTCTAGCCCTGTACCTCAGCTAAAACTGCTAATAGTTAAGACGGGATAAAAGCTGGTGGGCAGCAGTTATCATGATCTCACCTACCCCAACTAGGCTTCACTCATTGTGGACATAATTTGTTTTTCTTTCAGTGAAATGCTGCTATAAGAGAAAGGAGTATGCATGTTTGGACTGGGCCTGTTTCGCAAGAGTTTAAACACGCATGCCATAAACTAACAGGGCTGCACTTTAACAGCACACCAGGAGTGTTTGTTCATCTGACAAAGGTGAAGTAATGCACAGGACAGTCACTAGAAGAAGAGTGTCCAGAGTGTCCTGGTTCTGCCCGATTTCACCATATATTTACCACCACAACAGGACAAGGGACACCTGTTTGGATCCACATTGTAATCTGAGACGTAACCAGTTCCAGCACTTCATCTTGGAGTATTTAGTAGTATAATTGGATGTTACCATTGGCATGTAGATGCATCAGGAGTTGGTGCCACATGGCTGACATATCTTAAAGTTGTTGTTGAAATATAAAATTAAGTCAAAAATGTGCTTAACTCTAAGCATAACCAACACACATACATAAACAAGCACACACACATATACATTACAATTTTCCACTGTACTGCCATCTTAAGCAAATGAAGGAAACACATCTGTCTTATTTCAAAACTTTATTCCTTTCCTAAAAGTCGAGCGCTCCTTTGGTTAAACCGAATGGCATCTTATCACAGAGATATGTTTCTATCATAACGACAAACAATGTTTTCCTCTGAACAGCCCAGCCAATTCAGTACTCCTCTAAATTCAAACAACAGGTGTCTTTGTCAAACTTGAGGGACGAGAGGGGGGCAGGGGGGGTTTGGGGATGGGTGGGGGGAGGGGGGAGGGAGAGAGGAGGGGGGGGGTTGGGTTTCACTCTTTGAAACTGATATAGAGTGGGCTGTGTTTCCCAGGCTTTCCTTCCTCCACCCTCTGAATCTGGTGCTGAAGGACAGACCACCCAACTCTCAGCACTTTGAGGGAATGCTCTTCCCCACTGCTCCTATCCCTCTTCTCAGAGGAAGTCATTCATTTAAGCATTGCGTGCTTCCCTTTTGAACCAGGGAAGAAAATCAAAACACACATGTAGACACACAAAAATAAAATCGATAACCGGAGAGTTTTTAAGGCAAGAAAAGGGGCCTATATTATATATACAGTAACTCAGGTGATGCTTGAAGCTACCCACTGGCACAAAAGATGCATTTGAGTGTTGACAGGATGGACTGGACAGACAAGAGAGGATCTTACATGACCAGGAAGGACCTGTGCGGAGCCGAAGGGCGTTGAGTCTGTTGTCTCAGCCGGAGGATGAAGCCAGCCAAGATGCTCTCAGTTGACCGGTCTGGAAAGTGAACCATCGTCTCTGACAAATAGCTATGGCATTTTCAAATCTGGCACTGGGGGTTCCTAAGGGAGCCTTTTACAGTACTAACAGTGAACTGTGCACTGGGCAGAAAGTTGTTCTAAAGCTCCACCATAGATACAACAAGGCAAACAGGCAAACAGCTTCCATTTATGTCCCACGTTTTCCACATCCAGTCAAGTTGCTACTGTATACTAAAAATATATACCACATAAAAGCATATACTCAGCTTGTGTTGGGACTGTATGGTATTGTACACCATTTTCAATAGAGTATGTGAGGTTAATTATGGTAAATGAATAATATGTGTATATGTAAGATATAGTAGATGAACATATAAAAAATATGTAAAAGGTCAATGTATTGTATATAGCATACAATAACCAAATGTTACCAAACAGCATTTGTAGCATTCTATCAGGTGGTCCAAAAACTAATTAGCCACTTGGATAAAGATACACAATTAGATGTGAAGAGCCTTACAGTGCGAAGATGTACAGATTATGTTAGTGTACTTCATTAAATATGCATGACTTTGTATATTCAGACTTCGTACAACACTCAAGGAACGCAAAGTGGGGGGTGTTTTTTTTTCAGGAAATGTAAGAAATGCGTCCGTCACATAGCAGCAGACTGTGATCAAGTTCCTTCATCTGGAGACAGACTATGGGGAATTCTAATGTGTCGCATCAGAACCAAGACATTGGACATGAGTCTGCAAAACAAACTGGTGCCAGTGAAGAAACCATTGCTTTGCCTGAAGGACCCGCTTGCTTTGAATCTTGACTCGGCTTTTGGGTCTTGATGTGGAACCCTGCATTTATCAGGCATAAAGATCTCATTCTGTTAGGGAACTTGTAACACAACACACTCAGAATAATCGGTCTGCTTTGACTGGGAAAATGAACACCATTCCAAAATGCTAACCATATGTTCCATGCCTGTGAGATCAGAAATACTGTTACACATGTCCATAGGATCTCAGGCTAATCTAAAGTGAGAATCCTTTAGGAACTGTGGCACAAGGTTATGTGTCTAATCTGTACAAGTAATAATGTTAGAAAGTTCTGTATCCTGTGATCAAGCAATATTGTTATGGTTATGTTTAACAAGTTAGTTCTCTTCAATCTGTAAGTACCTTTCATTAACACTACTGAATATGTCTTATGTGCAGGTTTTAAAACCAGACATGACATGCAGTGGCTTTGAATAATTGGGTGCTTAATTCAAACCACAAATTAGACAAAAAAGACCCAGATATTAAAGAATGTCATTAATAGAGTACCACCCTAGCTATACAGAAGAGAAGGCATGTAAACCAAAGAAGGCATAACTCATCTGGCATATAAAACATTAGATTGGTCATGGAAAGTCATGTCCACCATTAATTTTGCTCTCTTTTTTTTTGTTAAAACGCTTACTTCACCCTACACTTTGTTCATTACAGCGAAAACATCTGGCTGACAGGTTTCTCTGTCTTAAAATAAGTTGAGTAGTTTCATCCCCCTCAACTGGGGGAGCAGAGAACAGAATGTGATGTTCAATTACTTTATGACTTTGGATCAGCAGTTACACTAAAGGTCAAGAGAGCAAAAACTGGTTTGTATACATGGTAATCTGGCACAGGGTGGCAATGACAGAACTGAAAACAGAACTGACTGAAATCATTTAATTATGTGACTTTAAACTTTGTATCCTTTTTAACGGCCTTTGTGCGAAAAATAGCAATGTTATCAAAGTGGTATATGGTCTTGCAACATAGATGTCTTATAACCAGTGTTGGGAATAACGCTGTTAAAAATAACGGCGTTAGGTAACGGTGTCATTTTGTCAGTAACGGGATAATATAATTAATTACTTTTCCTGTTGTTACAACGCCGTTGGCATTACTGGTCATTAAAAGCGGTGCGTTACTATATATATATATTGATATACTAACAGTAATGCGAGCGGACACCTGCCCAGACTAGTGAGGAGTAACAGATCTCGATAGGTCACAGTTCTCGGTGTAACACCTGTTTAACTTAACAAGTCAGTAAGCGATTGGCTAAGGCAGCTTTATGGTAGCCAATCAGAGCCAATGTTTTTACACGCGTGCTGAAGCACACCAGTGACACACGACACGGAGAAGAGGCAGAAATGGCGAGTCAGGAGAAAGCCGAAGAAAAATTACAATTTTCAAGGTGGCGATATAAACATTATTTAAGAAAATACTTGTTCCTGAATGTCTACCAGACTGGGTATTTGATTTATTTAATTAAGAATAGAGGTTTTATTGTTAAGTTTACTCCTGTTGTGAACAAACCAGATGTCTCAGGTTGAGAGAATTTAATTTAATTTGATAGATGTAAATGCACTTTATATAGTGTAACTGTTTACTTTTGCTTTTTTTTTTTACAAAGATTTGGGATTTTAAAGGATTTTATCCTGAACTGGTCTGTTGATGTGCAATAAATATCAAAAGTTAAACTGATCTACTCATTTCAACTGACTGTGAAAACTGCTTTTTCAAAAAATCCTTATTCATTGGCATATGTAATGCAAAGTTACTTTCCTTAGTAACGAGGTACTTTTATTATAGAGTAATTCAGTTACTGTCACGTTGTGGGGGGCCCCCTACCGGTCGCCCCCGGTTACAGCGGCAGCGGTCCTGTTTTTGGTCACGTGATGTTCGTCCCTCAGGTGGGCGGGACCCGTGATCCGTCTCACCTGAGGGTCGTTTGTTCGTCTATATAGGTCTTGTCTTTGTACCAGTTGACTGCTGGTTATTATTTCCTTAATCTGGAACCATGCACGGGTTTTTGGTTTGCACACTTTCTATTAAACCATCCTCTTTCCCTGAGACTTGGCGTGATCGCTTCCTTTTTGAGTTGCTCACCCTGCCCGTCACAGAATAACCAGCCACCTTTCGGAAGCCGCCAGTCTCCCTTACTTTCTCCTTCGTTCGTGGTCATGTCTCGTGGTAAGTGTTTGTCTACGTGCTGTGTGTTTGTTGTGTATTGTCTGATAGAGTGTTGAGTCTGTCCCCACTCGTCCCGCCGTGTTTAAATGTTGTTTGTGTTTAAACCCGTAAAATCACACGGCGGTGACTAGAGCTGGGGACCAGTAGACTCCGCTCTCGCCCAGCGAAACTACCGGTGCCTCACATTGCGCACGTCCGTTGTTCGTTATCGTCTGTATGTGTGTGTGTATGTACGTTGTGTTTTAATAACGACGCGGACGTGAGCGAGTGTGTGTGTGCCGTGGTGTGTGTTTCGCTGGTGGTGTTTGTGTGTGTATGTAGACGGGTCCATCGATGCGTGCTGCGCGCAGAGATTCTCTCTGCTCCTTTCGCCTCGCTCACCCGATATCCCGTGGTGACGGGGGTGAGCGACTGCGAGCCAGAGGGACGCGTCGCTGTGGGCAAGCCGCTCGCGCATAGCTCTCTCTCTCCAAAGATCTACGGATCCCGTGGTGAAAACGGTGAGAGAGAGAGCTGGAGTGGGCGAGTCGCGCTCCGCAGAGCGCGCGCATCGGTGGGTCCTGTCCGTTTGTTTATGTTCTGTCTTTGCGTGTTCGTTTTGTCCTAGAGTGTAGCGTGCTTTGTTTTATGTATTTCCTCTCTTGCACCCCTCTTCACTGTGTGTGGGGAGGGGCCCATTAGAGGTCCCGTGCCACTGGATGTGGCACGGAGGGCACCTTGGGTGCGTATATGTTAAATGTTGTGTCTGTGTTTTTTGTTTTGTTGTTCCCCGGAGGGGCCCCCCCTAAATATGTTTTTGGGGGGGAGCTATGGGGTTCCTGAGCCACGACATGTGGCTCAGAAGGCACTGCTCCATCAGGAGACCTGACCGGTTGGGAGGGACCCCTGAGCAAAGAGGAGCCCCTGTACCCCTTTGTAGGCGGAGGATGCCTGGGGTGTAAGGACAGGGTGTCTCCTCATGCCAAGAAGGGGTCCCTTCCCCCCTGTGTAAAAGGGGGGTCAGTGGTCAGAGCAGTGCGCGTTTTGTGTTATGTGTTGTCTGTGTGCGTGTGTGTGTGATGTGTTGCAGGTCGCTCCTGGTGGTGGACTGCGGTACTCCCGGACCTAGTGGGGTCTCCAGGAGGAGACCCTCTCCTTCGAGCTCGGGGTGACCAGCGTGTCCCTGTTGTGGATTGCCAGGGCCCTGGTCTCTGGCGCTCCTGGGTTGGGTGGAGGAGTCCACCTTGAGATGAGGGGCCCCGGGGAGGGGTTCACTCCCCAGGAGTCTGGGGTGACCCCTAGCGAAAAGGGCAGGGGTCAGCTCCGAGCAAGGAGGTAGGTTTGGGAGGTGTTTGTGGAAGCCGTGGCCGCACCCCAGTGTGGCGGCCTGCACACATCCACACCTGTGACGTGTGTTGGGCCATGTGCTCCCGGTCCGCACACAGCGGTGGGGCTTAAGCGGCCTAAGGCCGGTTAGGGCGCAAGGGCCCTGTGACCGACCGGGGCGTGGTTATCGTCTTGTTGACGGCCCGGTCGGTCCAGGGTCCCGCCCAGGAGGCGAGCTAACCTATGTGTTTTATGTTTTCAGCTCCAGGACTGCAGGGAACGGGTCCCTGCCTGGTCTGCGTCCTGTGACGAGGAGCATATGTGTTTTGTGTTTTGTGTTTCAGCTCAGGACGGCAGGGAACGGGTCCCTGTCTTGTCCCCGCCCTCCCGCCCCTTTGTTGTGTTTTGTGTGCTGCCGCTGTAAGCCGCACATCCGGAGGGGAGTGCGGCTTTGGTGGGGGGGTCTGTCACGTTGTGGGGGGGCCCCCTACCGGTCGCCCCCGGTTACAGCGGCAGCGGTCCTGTTTTTGGTCACGTGATGTTCGTCCCTCAGGTGGGCGGGACCCGTGATCCGTCTCACCTGAGGGTCGTTTGTTCGTCTATATATGTCTTGTCTTTGTACCAGTTGACTGCTGGTTATTATTTCCTTAATCTGGAACCATGCACGGGTTTTTGGTTTGCACACTTTCTATTAAACCATCCTATTTCCCTGAGACTTGGTGTGATCGCTTCCTTTTTGAGTTGCTCATCCTGCCCGTCACAGTTACTAACTCAGTTACTTTTTTGAACAAGTAGTGAGTAACTATAACTAATTACTTTTTTAAAGTAACGTTCCTAACACTGCTTATAACATATTGGCATAGATAGATAGATAGATAGATAGATAGATAGATAGATAGATAGATAGATAGATAGATAGATAGATAGATATCTGTGTACAGTATATAACTCATATTCTAAAAATGGTTATATTACTGTACTACTGTAAAACATCTGTAAAAACTCTACTGCTGATTATTCCCTTTTTCAGGGTTTTACGTAGCCTATGTAAGACGACTTGTAACACCAAGGACTCACAGACCAATCATATGTCCAATCAAATTGCAGTATCTCACCATCAAAAGGTGATCTCACATTTCAATGTAAATGCAACTTCTAACACTGTGTGTCTGCTCAGTGATGCAGGAGGACGTTCAGCTGGGTGATCCATGCTGTTTGCTATGTTGGCCAGGACACAGGACATTTGCTGCTTCTGTATGCACTGTAAAAAGGTCTTAAGAGGCTGTTGAGCATAATCATAAAAAACGTTTGAGATATTTCATCGCTTCTCCTCCATGACATTTGTAAAAATGTGACATGATGAAAGCCTTGAAGACATAAAGCATAAGATTGTTCTCAGCACCTTCTTAAGCACTGCATAATACTTACGGATATGTCAAGCTCACATCAGCAGCACTAGAGAAGATTCAATACATTTTCTTTCCTTTTGAGTTGACTGTGTTCTTTCTGGTGTTATCACTAAGGTATGTCAACAGCTATGATTATTATTGGACTTTTCATATATCACCAGACAAATATTTTAAATAATTGTTTACCAATCCCTAAAGAAGGGGTTGGCCTCTGTAATAATGGTTGACAAGAGTGTTTAAATGTAAATGTGTTGAGACGTTTTTGGAGAGAAAGCCTGAAGGTTTGCTTTACTGCAGAATGGAGCTCTACAGTCTCATACAGGGACTGATGATCCAGCAGACTTCTGCTATCTTAAGAACAGCACATGCTTCTTAGTTGGTGTTACTGGGAAGAAAATAACCAGTGTTGGGAACGTTACTTTAAAAAAGTAATTAGTTATAGTTACTCACTACTTGTTCAAAAAAGTAACTGAGTTAGTAACTGAATTACTCTATAATAAAAGTAACTCGTTACCAGGGAAAGTAACTATTTGCGTTACAGTTAAAAAAAAGGTTATATGCCAATTAATTAAGTTTTTTTAAGCAGTTTTCACAGTCAGTTGAAATGAGTAGATCAGAAAATTGTTTAACTTTTGATATTTATTGCACATCCACAGACCAGTGCAGGATAAAATCCTTTAAAATCCCAAATCTTTGGGGAAAAAAAAGCAAAAGTAAACAGTTACACTATATAAAGTGCATTTACATCTATGAAATTAAATTAAATTCTCTCAACCTGAGACAACTGGTTTGTTTACAACAGAAGTAAACTTAACAATAAAACCTCTATTCTTAATTTAATAAATCAAATACCCAGTCTGGTAGACATTCAGGAACTTCAAGTATTTTCTTAAATAATGTTTATATTGCCTTGAAAGTTCTAGTTTTCTTCGGCTTGCACCTGACGCCATTTCGGCCTCTTCGCCGTTTGTGTCGTGTCACTCGCGTGCTTCGGCACGCGTGTAAAAACACTGGCTCTGATTGGCTATCATAACGCTGCCTTAGCCAATCGCTTACTGACTTGTTAAGTTAAACAGGTGTTACACCGAGAACTGTGACCTATCGAGATCTGTTACTCCTCACTAGCCTGGGCAGCGGACCGCTCGCATTAGTATATCAATATATAGTAACGCACCACTTTTAATGACCAGTAACGTAAACGGCGTTGTAACGACAGGAAAAGTAACTAATTATATTATCCCGTTACTGACAAAATGACGACGTTACATAACGGCGTTATTCGCAACACTGAAAATAACAAACATGTCAGTTGCACAGGTTCCTGACAGAACATACGTAGTCCATCCATCACAGCTGAACACACTCACTCCCCACTTCACTAGAAACACTTGCACCTACATGCACCAACATGTTACATGCTAACAAGCACTTGCTTAGGTGCACTTTATATACATCCATTTTAGGCCTGCAGAACTCTGTTAGCACTGCTGCACTGGTATGACTGCACCAGGAACAGTAGTGCTGCAACAGAGTTGATGAAGAGAGTCTCTGAAAGGGTGAGAATAGATGAGATCTCAGAAAGCTCCAGGGAGTACTGCACCCTTTGGTCAGAGTAATGATGGAGACTGGGAGAGGTGAGATCAGAGTAATGATGGAGACTGGGAGGAGAGGTGAGATCAGAGTAATGATAGAGACTGGGAGGAGATGTGAGATCAGAGTAATGATGGAGACTGGGAGGAGATGTGAGATCAGAGTAATGATGGAGACTGGGAGGAGAGGTCAGATCAGAGTAATGATGGAGACTGGGAGGAGAGGTCAGATCAGAGTAATGATGGAGACTGGGAGAGGTGAGATCAGAGTAATGATAGAGACTGGGAGGAGAGGTCAGATCAGAGTAATGATGGAGACTGGGAGGAGATGTAAGATCAGAGTAATGATGGAGACTGGGAGGAGATGTGAGATCAGAGTAATGATGGAGACTGGGAGGAGATGTGAGATCAGAGTAATGATGGAGACTGGGAGGAGAGGTCAGATCAGAGTAATGATGGAGACTGGGAGGAGAGGTCAGATCAGAGTAATGATAGAGACTGGGAGGAGAGGTCAGATCAGAGTAATGATGGAGACTGGGAGGAGGTGTAAGATCAGAGTAATGATGGAGACTGGGAGGAGAGGTCAGATCAGAGTAATGATGGAGACTGGGAGAGGTGAGATCAGAGTAATGATAGAGACTGGGAGGAGAGGTGAGATCAGAGTAATGATGGAGACTGGGAGGAGAGGTCAGATCAGAGTAATGATGGAGACTGGGAGAGGTGAGATCAGAGTAATGATGGAGACTGGGAGAGGTGAGATCAGAGTAATGATAGAGACTGGGAGGAGAGGTCAGATCAGAGTAATGATGGAGACTGGGAGAGGTGAGATCAGAGTAATGATAGAGACTGGGAGGAGAGGTCAGATCAGAGTAATGATGGAGACTGGGAGGATATGTGAGATCAGAGTAATGATGGAGACTGGGAGGAGATGTAAGATCAGAGTAATGATGGAGACTGGGAGGAGATGTAAGATCAGAGTAATGATGGAGACTGGGAGGAGATGTAAGATCAGAGTAATGATGGAGACTGGGAGGAGAGGTCAGATCAGAGTAATGATAGAGACTGGGAGGAGATGTGAGATCAGAGTAATGATGGAGACTGGGAGGAGAGGTCAGATCAGAGTAATGATGGAGACTGGGAGGAGATGTAAGATCAGAGTAATGATGGAGACTGGGAGGAGATGTGAGATCAGAGTAATGATGGAGACTGGGAGGAGATGTAAGATCAGAGTAATGATGGAGACTGGGAGGAGATGTAAGATCAGAGTAATGATGGAGACTGGGAGGAGATGTGAGATCAGAGTAATGATAGAGACTGGGAGGAGAGGTCAGATCAGAGTAATGATGGAGACTGGGAGGAGAGGTCAGATCAGAGTAATGATGGAGACTGGGAGGAGATGTAAGATCAGAGTAATGATGGAGACTGGGAGGAGATGTAAGATCAGAGTAATGATGGAGACTGGGAGGAGATGTGAGATCAGAGTAATGATGGAGACTGGGAGGAGAGGTGAGATCAGAGTAATGATGGAGACTGGGAGGAGATGTGAGATCAGAGTAATGATGGAGACTGGGAGGAGATGTGAGATCAGAGTAATGATGGAGACTGGGAGGAGATGTAAGATCAGAGTAATGATGGAGACTGGGAGAGGTGAGATTAGAGTAATGATGGAGACTGGGAGGAGATGTGAGATCAGAGTAATGATGGAGACTGGGAGGAGATGTGAGATCAGAGTAATGATGGAGACTGGGAGGAGATGTGAGATCAGAGTAATGATGGAGACTGGGAGGAGATGTAAGATCAGAGTAATGATGGAGACTGGGAGGAGATGTAAGATCAGAGTAATGATGGAGACTGGGAGGAGAGGTGAGATCAGAGTAATGATGGAGACTGGGAGGAGAGGTGAGATCAGAGTAATGATGGAGACTGGGAGGAGATGTAAGATCAGAGTAATGATGGAGACTGGGAGGAGATGTAAGATCAGAGTAATGATGGAGACTGGGAGGAGATGTGAGATCAGAGTAATGATGGAGACTGGGAGGAGATGTGAGATCAGAGTAATGATGGAGACTGGGAGGAGATGTAAGATCAGAGTAATGATGGAGACTGGGAGGAGATGTAAGATCATTTCTGCATTGCAGCAGAGATGTTCCAATCTCTGACTCTAATAATTTTAGTATTTCCATTAATAAATGTTTCTAATGAAGTGGGTGGGCAGAGATCACATTCTGGATGTTAATCAAACTTGCAGTGGAGTGGTATGTCTGAACCTCTAAAATTGAAACTGTGATGACCCACCTAGCAGGTTTGATGACCAAACACAAACTTGTCACCAGCACCTTTTAGGCAAGCAGCAATTAAGAAATACACCCACCAATTTTTTCATTTTTATTAATTAAATGTCAACTCTGATAATTAATCTGTGCCCATGAAAGATCAGGTCAACAACTCAGCAGGTAGCAGTGACACTGTTAAGTTGTCTTTTATTAGGGGCTGATCACTTTAGTGTCTGTTGTGCTGCCTCGCACAGGAAGATATGACTAACTATCTAACTAACTAAAGATGCTGAGAGAAAAGTCAAGCAGTGAGTAGACAGCAGAGAGACAGAGAGGGGGGACAGAGAGAGGGGGGGGGGGGCAGAGAGAGGGGGGGACAGAGAGAGAGAGAGGGGGGGGACAGAGAGAGAGGGGGGGGGTCAGAGAGTGAGAGGGGGGGGAACAGAGAGGGGGGACATAGAGAGAGAGAGAGGGGGGGGCAGAGAGAGAGGGGGGGGGCGGGGGAAAGAGAGAGGGGGGGGGACAGAGAGAGAGAGGCAGTCCAGATTCGACACTGTGGTCCTGCGGAATGCCTAAAAATAACGGCGATGTGAAAAGATTACTTACATCAGTCTCGTCTGAACGTTTCACCATAATTAACTCGTGGGCCTCTATTTGTCATATTCTGACAGTTCATGTTTTGGGGGCAACCTGAGCTTTGATTTATTTGTTTAAACAAGAGAGCTGCTCAGCGCCCTCTAGTGGAGAGGAAGCCAGCGGTATGCAGTTGCTGTTGAGTGTATTTAAGTTGAGCTAGCAGTGATTTATAAATGAATGTTATGTACTAAGTCATAAACCACTGCAGCAAAATCATATTACGTTAAATCCATCAATCCATTGCAGTTACTAAATATATGTAATGTCATATGTAAGCACCGCCACTGTTTAATCTGTAAAAGTACAAAAATACAATGCAATTAAATTCAGTTCAGTTGGCGACAGATCAATAAAAGCCACGAAGTATAAAAAATATAAAATATAAAAACTAATGTAGATACATTCGTGTGTTTAATGTAGATACAATTTAATGAGAACTACAACCACGCATCATATTCTCAGAAGCAATATCCTCAGGAATGTTTGTGCCATACGATCATTATAAATTACGGTTTACAGGCAGGAATGTTGACGACAACTTCAGTCCTATGTGATTGCAATAACTGGTCATTATGCCAGATGTCTGTGAAGAAGAAAGAAAAAAACAAGGTAAAGTATTTCCTGTGTAGATTTCCTGTGAAGTCTGCATCATGTCCCTTTTCTTAACTGAAGCAAAGTGAAACTGCAATCTTTCTCTCTATATGGATGTGCGTCTTGTAATAGTCATCAGATGTTCACTTATACAAAACAAGTGACAGACAACCAGCAACCTGAGTGACTGGAAGAGCAGTAGAGAAAGAGACAGGGACAGGACAGAGAAAGAGAGAGAGAGAGAGAGAGAGAGAGAGAGAGAGAGAGAGAAGAGAGAGAGAGAGAGAAGAGAAAGAGGGGGAGAGAGAGAGAGAGAGAGAGAGAGAGAGAGAGAGAGAGAGAGAGAGAGAGAGAGAGAGAGAGAGAGAGAGAGAGAAGAGAAAGAGGGGGAGAGAGAGGGAGAGAGAGACAGAGAGAGGGGGGAGAGTGAGAGGGAGAGAGTGAGAGAGGAAGAGAGAGGGGGAAAGAGGGAGAGAGAGGGAGAAAGAGAGAGGAGGGGAGAGAGATAGAGTGAGAGAAAGAGGGAGAGTGAGAGAGAAAGAGGGAGAGAGAGGGAGAAAGGGGGAGAGAGAGAGAAGGAGAGGGAAAGAGAGAGGGAGGTGGAGAGAGAGGGGGGGAGAAAGGGGAGAGAGAGGGAGAAAGGTGGAGAGAGAGGGAGTGGAGAGAGAGAAAGGGGGGCAGAGAGAGAGGAGGAGAGAGAAAGAGAGATGGAGGGGTTGACCAGCTGGATTGCCATGTAAATAGTTGTGAAGATAGGTAGGGCTGGCTCAGAGCCATGGACTGCACAGAGGCCTTCTAACATGTGTTTGGGGCGAGATTCCTGCTCTGTGCTGAAGAAAGAATAACACTCTTGTTCAGATGGAGTCATTTTCTCATGATCACACACAGACACTTCTTTAGACAGCCCAGTGTATGAACTTGGAGCAGCACAATCACATGTATCAGCAGTCTGGCCCAATTATTCTCAAGTATTAATTATTACTTATCTATCTGCCAACTTATCTGCCATAAATGTTCATTCTGTGGTATGAGATGTTTGCAAACCAGCACAAATCCAGAAAAAAAGCTGCTACATAATTAAGACAATCACAGATAGCATAAAAAATTCACACAAAACTTTATGGGCTGGACACGTTATGCTAAATCCTTGGGGAGGCTAATTTGCTGAGTGCAGAATGGTTGTATGCCATCCTGCCGATCAAAAACATGACAGTTCATATATACAGTTTAGACCGTTGGCTCAATATTCCCTGATATTTGTTTCAGACAGCATGAAATTTTGCATATCACATATTAAGTGTAGAAAATTTAAATTTCAAATTTTCAAAGGTTAAAAGAAAAATACATACAAAACATTCAAGCAAGCTGTGGCAAAAAAAATATAAAAATAAAAAATGCTGTTATGTTGCTGGGACATCACTTCAGGGAATGCCTGACACAATCCATTTTCTCTCAGTAAACAGAGAGCATATGAAACTAATTTGTATAACAAATGTTGGTTTTAGATGTTTCTCATCAACTGGTGGCTCTTCATGAGCCGGGTCACTCTGTTCGTTAGGAGCTAACGGCAAAGAAAGCCAATTAATTAACGCCGGCTTTTATGCGGGGCGGTTAAGCCGAGCAGACCCTTGAAACGCTACACCGGTACCTAAATCCGCATGCATCTGTCCGTGTCTTCACTCAGCCGAGGGCGTGCGTACCCCCCGGCCTTGACAGAGACTGAAGGACCACCTGTGTGAAAGGGGAGACCCACCATGTTATGTCTCTGCAACGGAATAAAATAACACAGAATCCAGCTCTACAAATAACTCCACAAGGCGGATCATTTTTCCGGGCGCGGGCCGATACAAAGGTAAAATAAGAACAGATGATATCATTCGCACGAGAGGGGGTCAGGGCTGCTATAGAACACACTACGGTTAGTCCCAATCATCCTTGCGAGGGCCCAAAATATGGCATCTCTTACCACGCTGTGTGCAGACTAGTGACAGGTCATGGCACTGGTGCAGTCATTCTAAGGACATGGACTATGACCTTCAAAGACTGTAGCCTGCTCTCCTTTACCCTTGAGACATTTCTACTCTGGATATTTTCTCTGTCAGCCCTCCACTATTTCAACTATAAAATGTAACTGACCAGCAACAGATGTACAGATGTAATAAAACAATCGGATCTGAATGACTGCATGGTAGAGCTGAGGCCCAGAGTGAAGGGAGTGAACGTTCGCGCTGTTCCCCATTTCAGGGAATTACAGGGACAGTGAAAAGACTTGAAAGTATAGCTCTTGAACCATGCGTCCTCACCCCCCCCCCCCCCCCCCCACACACACACACACACACCCCACACCCCCCCCCCCCCCACACACACACACACACACACACACACCCCAGTCTCTTTGCACTGAGGAACTTCTGAAAGATGTGTAGATTTGCCCTTTGTCATGCGGTGGAGACCTACAGCAGTGTTGAATGGTCTTGATACATAACTGCACAACTGCGCTGGTGTATCACTGATTCTACGGCACGGAAGAATGGCACAATTCCTCCGGTGCTGAGCGTGTGAATCAGTCAGTCTGGAAAATGCTACTATAAGGTAATAAGCATCTGCTATTAGAGATACATTAACTTTGATATCCAGCTAATTATATTGTCTGAAGCGTAATGTGTTTTCATGTTTGGAGCTTTGTGTTTGTTGCTGTCATCTGACTGTTCAGATACTACTTATAAACTCAGATACAACTAACAAAGTTTATGAATGAATCAAGCTCACTCCACTAGGGTTCACACAAGAAGTATACGTCATCCATCCTATCTTCAAGAAAATATAATATTGGTGTTACATTAAAACAAAACATTAAAATAATGGCAGTACATATGTAATGTACAAATCCAAATGCATCAAAATATATTTGGTATTACATTTGATTTGACGCATGTGAACACCCTAACAGGTTGTCCTAACATACATGTTTGTGTTGCTAGTAAAATGGCCCACAACGAGGTGTGTTTCAGAGCTAGTTGCCATGATACTCCGCCTAGGGTATTATTATTTCCCAAGAGACTGTTGGGCTAATGATAAATCACGACTCCATCCGGTGCATGCGTTGTTCTCTGTGCTAAACCGAAAGTTATCCAGACACCGGGGATTTCCTGAAAAGACAAACCTTTACCTTTTGAAACACATTCCTGATAGAAACATTTTTATTTTGGCCTCCCAAAATTGACACTGGAGTGTTTCTGTAGCTCATGGCTAATAGGATCTGACTTTGACTTTGTTTGTATTACAGAGACGTGTAAGAATTCATGATCCTCCACAACAGCTTTCTTCTTCTACAAGTCACTGCTTGTTGAGCGTGGTGTATACAATATACAGTTCCAGATTAAATCACAAATCATACCTAATATTCCAAATAGCATTGTTGTTCTGTGTCTTATAGAGATAGAGCACATTCCCCTTCAAACAGCAGGTTGTTTTCCCTCTAGGAACAAGATTCTCAGCAACATGATCAATTCTAAAGACCTATTTTGTAAAAATAAATAACTTTGATGTAAGTAATTCACTTACAAAAAGCTAATCAACAGCTTACAAAACACGGCACCCTGCACTGATTTGATTATTAGCAGCTGTTTATATGACAGTAAAAGTGTATGTATGGTAATGCATTTTCTTAGTCTTATTTCATATTTTATGAATATGAGTCTGTCCCCTCATCCAGGTATTCATCTAATTTAGTAACACACCTCATCAGTAGCGTTTTTATTGTAAGGCTGCATTATAGCAGCCGCTTAAAAGATATATAACCACAACAGAAGACGAGCAAGCACCTGCTTCCAACCAGGAGGTGGAGAATTGCTTTCATTAGAAGTTTAAACCCAGCTTCTCCAGTGACTCGTAACTCTGCAGTGAGGGATCATCACGACTAAATGTGTCTTGAGAACTTTAGGCGGGTTGATGGAGGCAGCTGCTTCTCCTACTCTAGTCCAAGATCTGGAGGAGACGCTGCGCATGGGTGTGCTGATGTAGGACAGATGTTGGGAACGTTAGGGGTGGAATAACTTGCCTTCTTTACATGGTGAACATGGTCATATTTTTTTTGACGCGATAACTTTTTAATTAGTCGGACTTTGCGCACGATGATCATATAGTGATGGTGATGTTTAGGGCTGTCGGACACTTGAGCACTTCAGTTTCGCTCCAGCGCGTCTAAGCTCTTCACAAACGTCCTCGACCCAGTCCGGTTGGTACTGAGTTAATGAAAGAGCGGTGATCTGCACCACCGTGACTAAAGTTGGAGTAAATCATGTTTCTACGGTGAGAAGAAGAGATGCCAGCCAGGCGTGGCTTCGTTTGAATATCCGATGTGATAATGTTCCGGGAGTGTGTATATAAACGCTCATTCAGTCTGATCCACTTCACCTAGTCATGAAAGGTTCGGCTGGTGAAGTAAGTTTCTGGTGAGGTTCTGCATGGCTTTGACTTGAGCAGCGTCTTCAACAACTCCTTGAATCCTGCACATACCCGCCAGGTTTGCGCCATGGCGGAGGTCGGCGGATTTATCGCAACTATCGATTTGGATTTACAAAGTTTTCCTGCTCTGGGGACTATGGTGGACCCGCCTGCAGGTCTGGACGAACGACTGGGTCTGATGGAGGGCAGATTACAGCGGGGCTCCCGGGCGGATCTGGACCACCTCACAGGGGTTCTGCGGCGGCGGCAGCTGTACTGTCGGACCGGCTTCCAGCTGGAGATACTCCCGAACGGAACCGTACACGGGACCAGACAGGACCACAGCAGATTCGGTGAGGACCGGTAATAACATTTAACGCTCAACCGCACCTGTTCCAATACCTTTCAGCGCTGAAATCAAATACATTTGATGTGACTTGAAACTTGTTTCATATAACGCTGGTGCTGTAAAACCATCATATCTACAGCCTAAAGTGTGTAGATGAAGATCTGGACATGCCTTCATGTCATGTCTGCTATGTGAACTCTTCTACAGTGGCTGTCCAACAGGTGAGCAGTTACTAATCTGCTCTCCTGGGTCAGGATGAGAAGCTCACAGGTATCTCCTCCACACGTGGAGCTCATCATCTGTACAAACTTGTTCAATGGATCCCAGTAGACTGAAGCGCGGGAGTGCGCAATAGCACATGCACGCGCGCACACTAATGATAGTGTTAATATAAATCACCCAAGGAGTGTTCACATTAGCGTGCTAAACTCATGAGCTCAGTGCACAGACATGTGGGTTTGACTGTTTCTGTTACCCATAGTCATTCTGCAGGTGCAGGCGCGCTGAGAAGGCTGAAATAACTCTAAATTAAAGCATGACCATTGTGGAATCCAAAGAAGTTTGGTGCTTGTTTTTGGGCCAAATCAAGCCGTGTTACTGAATTGGGTGGTCCGCGCGCACAAATCTGGCATCCTCAGCGCGCAAATGCAAGTCAGACTAGTTACAAGCAGGCGATGGGTTTGATTAGATGCATCTGAAACACGTTTCTCCTGCATCCAACGTGCGCTCTTCAGTTTTAAGTGCTATGAAGTACCTGATCCAGATGCAACCGAGAAGCAAGACCACATTCTACAGTTTAGTCTTTAACTAAACTAAATATGAATAGCTTTTTTAAAGCAATGTTTGTTTCTGTGCTCTGAGAAAAACATCAAAAGAAAATAAAAATCAAGGTAATATTAAATGTTTATATAACGAGAAATCAAATATATGCTGAGGAACTTATGAGTGATTAAAATTTAACGAACTAGATGATAAAATCTGCTGAAGATGAACTAGAGAAAAATAAACGTTTGTGTCTTGTCAAAAGCATCAACTTTCTCCCATGAAGTAGGCTTTAGTTCACATCTTATTGTGAATAATACGACCATAGTTAAAAGTTTCAAGTAAAAAAATGCACTTATCTCAAATATCGTCAAAGGACAAGAATCTATTTAAAAAGTGGCATTCCAAATGTGTCTTGAAGGTCCCTCACCAGCTCTTCTATGGCAGGTATCCTGGAGTTGATCAGTCTGGCCGTGGGGTTGGTCAGCATCAGAGGAGTCGACGCTGGCCTGTACCTGGGAATGAACGAGAAAGGGGAACTCTATGGATCGGTAAGTCAGTCTCACCTGGGCCCAGTACTACCCAGGCAGTGTTCAGTGTCAGAGAGCAGCCACATAAATGTGTTGGCGCTTGTGTAAACAGGACTACAGCTTAGAGGATCCCCACAGGGTTTAGAAGATAGTAGTTCATTCACTTCATCTCAAGTCTTCTTCATGATGAGGACGTGGAGAACCCCAAACTAAACCGACGTCTTTCATGCTGCATCTCACACCCCTCTGACCTTAGAGAGACTCTTCAGCACTCGGACATCAACTCCAGTTTCTTCTGGTGGCTGTAACAGTTGGCTTCTCCCAGTTACCTTGTTTTTTGGCCTCTGAAGTTAAGAGACAGCTCAGAATGCACCTTAAATCCTAAATTAGGATTGACTCTTCATTTTGCTCCACGGTCACCAAAATATTTACATTTTTCTTCCATACACATGAAGCATTTAGAGTATGCACACACACGCACACACATGCGTGCACACACACACACACACACACACACACACACACACACACACACACACACACACACACACACACACACACACACACAGGGGATATGCAGCCTGTTAATGCTCTTGGTTTCTTGTATATTAGTGTGCAGTGGCGCGGGGAAAGTGCTTTACTTTGGTCGAGTGCTCAAATGGCAACACAGACCAGGATGTGGTCACTTTTTTGTGCGCTTGCGTGTGCACAGAACACCATTTATAGGAAAGGTTCTCAGACTCCCTCTCAAGGGCCCTAGGCATGACTGTGGGAGAAACATGATATCAGATTTTCACACACAATAAGCCAGGACACTCACCAAGTGTCTGTGGGTCTTGAGAATTGGAGTGCACTTATTGCTGTGAAGAATTTCTTCATGTACAACGTGATGACAGCCTTTTAAAAACACAGCACACTAAAGCCACAGGCCAGTACATAGCTACTCAGCATACTGGCCAGTAGAGACTAAGACTGGTACCTGTAGAGACCAAGACTGGTACCTGTGCTCATGGGCAGGTGAAAGTAAATCTTGTCCTATGACCTTCTAAAACTTTAAATGAACACCTCAGCCAGGAAGGTGCTAGCATGACCACAGTTTGTTTGCTATTACCGGCGTGAAAATTCTCAGATTGCGCAAAAGAATTCACCTTCGTCTTTCTCTAGGGGTCAGCATTAGAATTTCCTATGCCAAATCACATGCACCAAGGTGTATTCTGCTACAGATAGTGCCTATTTCAAAGCAGGAGTGTAGATCCCTTGATGGTAATTGATAGAGGTGTTAGCATAATAAAATCCAAGCTATTTATTATGTGTCTGAAATAAGCAATAGGCTCTTGAACAGGACTACTCCCAATCTCACAGAATCAGAAAACAAATGAAATCAGACGGCTCAGTTATTGGACAGTGTAATTAAACACTCATTTATTAATTACTTCCACTATTGGGGTGTTTGTTCTGGAATCTGTCTGAGTAACTCACTCAACTAGGCATTTAAATCAGTTCTTTAAAAATGTTTTAGCAAGCTTTTATTTTAAACAGTCAGCCATGTTAGTCAGTATAAATGAACTGCCTCGACACCAAAACTCAAGCTGTAGCCATTGCATGTCGGCCCTTTGGCAGGAGACCCAGCGTAGCCCTGAGGTCTATTGTTCCATACGGCGTCGTCAGCCAACAGAGGTTCACCTGCTGAACCCAGAGCTCATCGCTCAGAGAGGCCCGTCAGTGGTGCGGTAGCAGCAGGCCACACAGACGCTCGCTACGGGTGCTGGGCGCACACGCGCACGCTGAGACTACTGCGTCACAGGGAGAAACACACTCTCCAGGCAGACGGAGAGGTTAGCAGGGCGGCGGAGTGATTTGGGGTGTAAGCTGAAAGTCTGCTGTGATGGCTCCCCCCCTTTTCACTGGCACACAGAGCACCTGTTGCCTGGAATAGTTTCCAGTCATTTGAGGCGTCGCCACCAGGGTAAACGGCGCGCCGTGAGAAAATGTTGCCGGCATCTTTTTTCTGTTAGTTTCCATGGAGCTTTGGGATGGGAGATGTTCATTAGCTCTGGAAAGTGCAGACGCATAAGCATGAATGTAATGTTCCTGTTAACAATGGCACAGCCTCTCACAGCACAGGTTTTCCAATATCCAGGGAGAAACAAATATTATGTGAATCATTCACAAGTTGCTTAAAAGTCCAAAGGACAATATTAGTTTACTTAAAATATTTTATTGCCCTTTGAAAATAAAAAGTATAAATGTGGAGGTTCGTTTACTGTGACTTTTTAAAAAACTATATAAGTACATGTTTCTAATGACTAAGCACAAATTATTTTATTCATCTCAGAATCTGTTCCTTGTTGGCATTTTTTTGTAGAAGAAGCTGACAGCAGAGTGTGTGTTTCGTGAGCAGTTTGAGGAGAACTGGTACAACACGTACGCCTCCACGCTGTACAAACACCCGGACACTGGGAGGTTCTACTACGTGGCACTGAACAAGGACGGTTCACCTCGAGAAGGCGGCAGGACTAAAAAGCACCAGAAGTTGACTCACTTCCTGCCCAGGAACGTAGAGATCGAGAAGATCCCCCAGGCCTACAGAGACTTGTTCCAGCACAGGTGACCAAACTCCAGCCAGTGGTGCTGGGGGAAGATGGGGAGGGGGGGGGCGTTGGGGAGCACACAGACACAGAGCCTCCCTCTCCCCCCTCGCAACTGTTTAGATTTGCCTTCTGGTCTGAACCGAGGAGTCCCTGTCCAGCGGTGACTGAGATAAACAGTACGTGTGTGTTCCTGGATGGTTCTGTTTCCTCTCCTTAAACCACAGATCCGAGAGGACATTCCTCCATAGGCCGCCTGGTGCCAAGTGGTGTACTAGGTGCTCCCTTCATGGCCTTGGGGTCACGCGATCAGCTCATCTTCAGACAGCCGTGTGAGTGTCCACACCATTGAGCTCTTGAGGATCCACACGTACAGCCTCTGCCTTCAGCTGCAGGAGCGTTTAAATGTCTTAAGCACGATGAAGTATGATGAAGATCTTCAGGGCCTGTCCATGTCCACAAACCCAAGACTTGGATCACGATCATTTCTAATAACACCACACCGTTGGGCAATAGGAGCTAATCTCATTACTAGTGCCTTTCAAAGACCACATGCACCTATTAAACACAGTAGGCACACACAGACCATCATGTTGAACTTACAGAAAATGTCAGTTATGTCAATACAGTACTTAACTAAAAATGTTAAGAGTTAAGGGGAAGAAGAACATTTTCTTCCAAAGATGCACCATCCCATCTCGATAAGAGGAACGCAGAAGTGAGACATTTTAGACAATCGTGCATTTAAGGACACACGAGAGGATGAGAGGTACTGCTAAGTAATAAAACTGGCCAACTTCTCCTTAAACACTAACACTCACTGATGAAAAAAGCGAAAGAGAGGACTGCAGGGTGTCTAAAGAAGACCACCTAAGAGGAGGACACATCAGGGTGGAGTGGAGGAGACCATCTCCAGTGTGAAACACTGGGAGATAAATGAGCACTTAGCACCACTCTGTGAATCCTCTTCTTTTCTTTTGAAGGTTCTGGAAAAATTCAAAAAATTGAAAGCACTCTAGAAAAGTGATGTTATTTCTAACGAGACCAGGGAAAAGCTATGGTGGACACAGAAAGGTTGGGTAGGAGTGTTGGTCAACTCACAAGGAGTGACTTGTAATGTTCAGGCTGTCAGGAACATTATTAAAATGGTGTAACAGCGACAGGTGTAAATATGGATGAACCTATTTATAAGATGTACAATATATTTATTTTCAACATATAAAAATAATTCTAAATCTATATATAAATATATTTATTTATTGCAAAGTCTCTATTTTGTAATGAACTTGAAATTATAAGAACTGTAGATTCTACTGAAATTATACAGAAGTCATAACAATAATTTCATGTGAATGACAATTAAATTGTCCTGCTATTGAGTCTTCGTTGTGAGTGACCGTTGCGGTAGAGGTGGGGGGAGAGGTTGGGATTCTCTGTAATAATTAAAATCTTGTATGGAGAAATATATCAAGTTGACTCATTGAACTGAAACCTTTTAAAAGACATTCACTCTTTACAGTATGATCATAAACCTTCAGCCTCACTCCTAGCAAACACCATGTAGTCTGCTATGGCTAAAAACACTGGTCCTTAAACACCTAAACCCAAACACCTTAACAGAGGGTTGCAGCACCACACCAAGGGATGAAAATAAAGCTGACAAATCTGCTTTGCTTCAGCAGAACAGTGTTGAAGCAGTGAGCCATCCATCTCACTGGAGATGGGAATGAGAGCTGATGATGTAGACGGCTCTTGGCTCTGGAAACCTGTGAGAACCCTCTCCCCAAACGCACCGCAGACGTAAATCAAATGTCTGCAGCAGGCAAAACAATAAAAGGGGACGAGGTGGGTCCTCATGTGACAGACCTGCTGAGAAACGGGCCCCCAAGACGCTTTCCTCCATGAAAACAACAAGGATCGGTACAAATGGGGAGGGTCTCTCCCAAATGGACCCAATGTATTGTTTGTCTGCACAACAGAAGACTCCCATAGCGACTAGCCGGGGCTATCCCAACGTTGCTCTAAACATAAGCTTTTAGTCCGCTTACATCATCAACCATGGACAATCTGGATTCATAGCACACTCCAGATTTATAAACGTATTCACAATCATACCCTTAGCCAACATTTGACAACATATTGGGCTTGGCTGTGGCCAGATGATTGGATGTTCACATACTGCCAACATGCTTGGACAGTTTCAGTGCTAATGCATATTCATGAACCACATGAACAGCAACAGAATGTAAGGAGGGCCAAGCAGATGAGGGGCGGAGCTGGAGGCCAGATGAGGGGCGGAGCTGCCTGGAGGCCAGATGGATGTGCTGCTAACGGAGTCCAGTGTTCATCTGGGCATAAGAAAGATGGGAACAACATTCCTACATCTGCAATAGTTGTAATGATGCATTTCTGGCACATTTTTTGCTGTCTGTGAATGTACAGAATCCCAACACGTTGAGAGGTGGCAACTCTATCAAGACAAAGGCATCAGCACACAGAAGGGGAGGAGCACAGAACTGTATTTGAGACAAACATGGAGGTTTTTATGGCTGTGCAGTTGGTAATCGGGCCCTCCTCAGACATATTAGAAAAAACAGATAATGTCAAAATGACTTGTTCCAGCAGAATTATCACAACTTGTGGTTTAGTCCAGAGACAGGAGGGCTTGACTAATTTGATTGCCTTCTGGTGACTTCAACATATTGTCATCTGAAATGATGCATCATGGAATAGGTGTGGCCATGTACATCCCTAGAAGACTAATCGCTCTACATCTGGCCCACCAGGAAGTCAAGGCCTTGAAAACTAAAGAAAAAGAGGAGAATCACACATCAGCACAATAACACAGCTAAATGCAAATCACCATTTTGGTCACTTTATTTAAATGTAATATTAAATACTTAATCTAGTAAATAGCAGATCAGATTAATGGCAAAACAAGGTGATGTATTTGCTAACGAGATCATTCTTGGGAGGGATAAAAGTTCCTCTACACCCTGTGCAAACGAGGGAGCTTGTAGTCTCCGATTAGAAACATCTACGCCATTTTCGCATCTTAAGCTGAAATGTCCCAAAGTAGAGACTGCAGCCCAAGGGCCTAGCATGGTTAGTTAGCATTACCAGACATCTGCAGCCTAACCATTTGAAATTGCCTTTAAGTTACAGAAACACACAACCAGTCATGTGAGAAAGGCAAGAGCTCGGGCTAAAAGGCGTGGATGGAAACAGAGGATAAGGTACTTACAACACTATGCTAGGCAACACTTTACAACAAGAAACTGGAGGTTACAAAAGTCCAGCGGGAATCCGGCAAGCAGTTTTAACAACACAGGCATTCCATTACATGACAACAACAAGTGTAAAAGCCTAAAAGCATAATAGAAAAAGGGGGATCTGTTCACTGTTTTTGAAAACAACTAATTTAGCTGATGTAAGGCCATCACTGCGTGGTGTTGTGTTAAAGTGTTGATAACAGTGCCTCTGCAGCACTGGGCACAGCACCACTGATCATCCACTAGTAGATATTAACGTAGTATCTATTAACATAGATTCTTCTAGATCATTTATAACATACAAATCTGTAATGAGCAACACTATGGTCCCACAGAGGTTCAGTTACATTTTTTCTTATCCTGTATTAAAAAAAACCCTAATAATGCACAGCCCTTATTTAAGGGGAAACGAATGATGCAATGCTTTAAAGCATTTGGGGGCGTTTACCTTAAATACGTGGGAAACAAAGAAAGAAAACTTCAATAACATTAAGGCTGTATTTACACAGAATTACAAACTAAACAGTTGAAATCCTTTGCAACAAAGTCTTTCAGACTTGCGCTCCACACTTCTAGAGGAGCTGGTGAGGAGATGCTGGCCGCGTGTCCGCCCAGCCGTGTGGAGCAGGCTGCCTACAGGCCCTTGGAAGGCCCAGGGTTCTTGCCCAGCTGGGGGTTGGGGAGACCCTGAAGGGCCCCCAGCTGCTGGTACAAGCCCAGTATCTCCATCTGACTCATGCCCCCCGTGATGCCGTTCTGCATGGCCAGCTGGTTGATGAGGAGACCCTGGCGGGCCATGGCCAGCTGCTGCTCCTGGACCTTACGGTTGGCGATCACCTTCTGCACGTACATCATCAGCTGTGGAGGAGAGTGAAGGAAAGAGCGTGATCATTTCTGAGGGCCCAGATTTGCACAGGACGCCATACAGGGTCAAAGGTCACCGGCCACACCAGGCAAACAAGCTTTTTAATCTCCGGAAGAAATCCACCTTCTAGACATTCAGTGGAGGTTTGGAATAAAGACACTGCAACATTTAGACATCAGTTCATTGTAATGGGTTTGTATTCCAGCTCGCACATGAATCTTCAGGCACCTTCAGGTTCATGTGCTAATCTCTGTAGAAGACTTCTCACTCGACATTGGTGAGAGGAAAGGTGGTGAACAGTGTGACTAAATAACTGACAGGAGGCACTGGCAAAAATAAAAAAAGAAATGTGTATATATAGTCAAAATTCCAGTGAAGTAAACCAGCTCTCCAGAGGTCCAGGACGTTTCGAGGTCCTTCATATGCTTTGCAAACAAAGTTCTCTGGAAGCCTTGTGTACTTTACTGCAATTACATCTCCACATCTACTATAGCAGTTACTCATCTGGAATCTTCTTTGGACTTGTATTGTTTGTGTATATGAGAGGGAGACGGAGGTGAGACGGAGGTGAGACGGAGGTGAGACGGAGGGAGAGAAGCGTACCGTTTGTTGTTTGTTGAGAATGTCTCGGTACACTGCCTCTCTGTGTTTGAGCTCCAGATCGATGCTGGCCTGTCTCCCCATGGCCATGCCCTGCACCTGGGCCTCCGTCAGGTTGGGGTTCTCCTTCCACTGCCAAAGCACAAACGCACCTGTTACTCAGGACACACCTGCACCACACACACACCTTCACACACGCTACTCCTCACATGTCAACCACATGTCTAAACATTTAAACGGTGCATATGACAAGGCAGACAAATGGCCTGTGCTAGCCCCAGCCTACAAACACAGATGGAGAGTAGAAGTTTCTGTGTGGATTCCCCGAAAAACGGTGATGTAGCATCTTTGGGTTATGGCCACGTCTCACGGTGCCATACAGCACGCACCACCCAGCCCTCGTAAAGGCCGACACTGTGCCGGTGAGCTCGCCCCTGACCTCCGACCTCCGACCACCCCGTCACTCACCACTTGCCCAACGATGTCCTCCAGGGGTTCTCTGGGCAGGGCCTTCAGCGCATTGGTGGCCTCCAGCACCTTCTGCCGACCCTGGTTGATGAGCTCCTTAAGTGTGAAGAAGGGAGAGAGCATGAGAGGAGAGCGAGGCCACGCCCACACGTAGCAACACATAGCAACACATCCCTCCACGTGGGCCTGCTGGGACTGTAGTTTGGACACAATGGCATCGGGGCGCGTCCGTAAATAGCAGCTGGCAGACAGCCGGGCCAACTGTGCCCCGAGAGGAACGCCACAATTATCCGAGGAGCTGGGGAATGCCAGGAGAGCATGTGGCTCAGACCCTCACCTCCAGCTGCTGGTTACTCATGGAGGCCAGCGCAGCCACGTTGAAGGGGAAGTAGTTGGACGAGACGCCCATGTGAGGGTACGCCGGCTGGTTGAACCGCATGGACAGACCCTGAAACACAGGAACCCCAACACCATTATCACACACACACGGACCCCAACACCATTATCACACATTCACGAACCCCAACACCATTAACACACACACACGAACCCCAACACCATTATCACACACACGAACCCCAACACCATTAACACACACACACGAACCCCAACACCATTAACACACATACACGAACCCCAACACCATTATCACACATACACGAACCCCAACACCATTAACACACACGAACCCCAACACCATTAACACACACACACACGAACCCCAACACCATTAACACACACACACACGAACCCCAACACCATTAACACACACACACACGAACCCCAACACCATTATCACACATACACAAACCCCAACACCATTATCACACATACACGAACCCCAACACCATTATCACACATACACGAACCCCAACACCATTAACACACATACACGAACCCCAACACCATTTGGCTGCTGGTTGGCTGCTGGTGTACGGGGATACAGCGACAGGTGATGCCAAATATTACGGAGCCCGTAAGGTGACATCATGTAAAAAATATAATAACGCGTGGCCACGACTTACTAACGCGTGCAAACGACCTACTAACACGTGCAAACGAGATAATTAACGCGTGCGAACAAGATAATTAAGTATTACTTTATATAAAGCCAGGTTTACCTTCCTTGGGCAGTCAGTTCACGAACAACCCTGGGATCTGCTTGCTTTGCTGTGAAAAAATAAATTTTGTTGCTGCGTGTGAAAGGCAACATTAGTATCTCGTTCCCACGCGTTAATAAGTCGTGGCCACGCGTTATTATTATTTTTTTTACATGATGTCACCTTACGGGCTCCGTAAAATATAGTAAAATCCATTAAAAACATTTTTTTTGACTGTCTTGTCAATGGATTCAATGTACGAGCCAGATCCGTAAACGCGAGAAACCGCTTTCGCCATTCCGGATGGCTCAGTCAAAACCATTACGTCTTAATGAACCAATAAATACATCAGCAGCGAAAATGAGTGTAAAAATACCAGGTTCACGTGTTTTTATTTTCTAACATGAGCTAAAGCACAGGGTAGACTCAAACGACAAGAGTTTACAACTTCATCTTCAACCTTTTCAGCCCTGGCGCGAATGTTATCCTCACCCGTCCCTCGATTCACCAGTTACAACTACAGACACACTAGAAAAAAAAATCTTGATTCTTATTTTAATGTCACCGTTAACTACACGGTGTTGACGCAAACTTAATAGGCCCATCTATCTACCTATTTATCACAAGAGCTTGTGGCTAGATCTGACAGTGTTCAACGCTGTAGTGAACGGCAGTAACTTTGTTTTACCGCAAAATATGAAAACGATTGAAACCATCAATAACCCAATTAAATCCACTGGGAAATGTACGATCTGGTAAATGTAGTGGTAAATGTACGATCTGGTAAATGTACGATCTGGTAAATGTAGATACGCGATGCCAAAAGGGCTTTGTCATTATTACTCTGAATGAGCACGCAGGCTAAACGCCGTAGATATAACTGCTCCTCAAATCCGGATCAGCCGGTGATCAAAGGAGCTATTCGGCCCTTTACCCACCAGCCCAATGTTTCCACCCTCTACACAGCCACCAGACGCCCATCACCGGCTCGGAATGTGAGCCGGCAGGCCGTGGCACTGTGGGAACCCTCACCTAACCCCCCCCTCCCCCCCCCCCCCCCCACCTGCCGCCCCCCGGTGGGCTCAAGCTGTGTCTGCACGGTTGGTCCCGAGTGAGAGGTCAGCCGCACGCCTGTGTTTGTGCGGAAATGAGCTCGCCAGAGCAGATGCTGCTCTGCCCTGTAATCGGCCCTTTGGTGTGTGTGTGTGTGTGTGTGTGTGTGTGGTAAACACAACCCGTGCAGGCTACAGTGCAGCAGACCTGGAGCAGGTGTGTTGTGGTGAAGGGGTCAGTGTGAAACACAGCTGGCTCTCAGGACGAACCGTGGGACAATCTAAACTGTCTCTTCTAGTTTACCCTGCCACATATATACAGCACTGGATCCCAACACTCACTACTCAGACAAAAGGCTAAACAGGACCAAGCACTCTCTAACATGCCAGGTGATTTTAATAAATAAGACACTTTAAAAATCTGACAAAGGCAAACTGATGAGCAAGATCTCCTTCATGACAGAGGCAGCATTCAGACGGGATATTATGATGCAAAAGTAAATGAAGACGTCCTGGCCTCCGGGCCGATCGCTCCATCTTCAAGACCTCAAGAGTTACTGATCTAGCAAGACACTCGGGGCCATGAAAACATGAAGCAACACAACGCAATGTCTGCACAGAATATATAGACATTAAAAATCTCCCAAAGTTTGGAAAGATGTAAAACCATTTAGGAAATGCACAAGGAGGCCAAACTGACCATTAAACGTCATTAACATCCAACCAAACAGGCTGTGTGTTTACCAAGTGTCTTCAGGGACAGCAGCTTGTTTTACTGCCTAGCCAACAGTGCTCTTAAAGATTCATTCAGGGCAAAAAGGTTTTTAATTTCAAGAAATCATGAACAAACATTGATAAACACCCTCTGTCATACTGTTTGTAAGGGCCTGAGGACCTCTACTGCTTGCCGGTTATGGGATTACTGGGATCAATTATAAAAATAATGGGTAAAGTATTCTGGATTATCAGTGCACTGTCTGAGGTGAATAAACACAGGTAGATAACTGATGCATCTTCATAACCTTTAGTCATGAGCCAGGCAGGAGTAAACTGAAAACTTGTTCTGACATTTGACAACGTGCAACGGCAGAACGCACGCCGTTTATTTTAGATATGAAGAAAGAAGCGTTGCCCGGACCCAGTCACCCTGTTACAGCCCAGACCAGAAACATGGAGGACTCCACCAGAGAAAACCAGTCAGAGCTGGCCCTCCTCAATCCAGCCAAATCTTCCCAAGACTACCTCAGTGTGATGAAGGAGGACAAAGAGATGGAGACGTGTGAAGTGAAAAAGAAGAGACAGCAAAATACAAAATGAACTCCGCTGAAAAGAGCTGCACACAAAACCCTCCCGATTCAGTGAGTGTGAACACTGCCATCGTGACCGCAATGACTTTACACAGTTGATATTCCTAGTAAAGTACTGCAGACATTAAGAGTGGATACGTTATAGTACAGACTCCTGTTGGTCGTTGAGTCCCGGCCTATCGAGGAAAACACGCTGCTTGTCCACAGATCTCACAGATGTGTGATTCAGATCTGAGAGACCAGGACCCCTGTAGAGGCCATGAGAGACCAGGACCCCTGTAGAGGCCATGAGAGACCAGGACCCCTGTAGAGGCCATGGCACCCTACACGTGCAACCTTAATACTTGCAAGTAATTATCACCTTCATGGCGAAACCATTTTTCGATTTAGTTTCTGAACCTTTTAATAGGTCGATACATTTAAGTTAGTACAAGATACTGTTACATAGTAAACATGCATTTAGTTGAAACACAAAGCAATTAGAGGCCAAGTATTCCAGTACTTAAATTTCAGTCAGGCACTTGGTGAGTGTCCTGCATAACAGAAGTGACAGTACAAAGGGTCTCTGGCTTCACAGACACGCCACACAGTTGACAGCTGCGTGTCAGTGCTGATGTCCCGCAAGACTGAGGCTCAGCGGGAGCTGCAGGACGAGGCAGGCACTAGGACCCTGGGGAATGAGGGGGCAGGGGCAGAAAAACAGCCACAGCCACTAATGTGAATTACAGCAGCGAGTAGACTCTAGGATTACAACGCCACAGTAGGGCCAGAGTCCCAAGCCGCAGCCCGTAATCCTTCTCCAAATAAACTCCAGCAATTAGCCTCTGCCATGCAGACGGTGTCGGTGCCCGAGAGGCTCTGGGCCTCTGTGCTGGTGGAACTGCTGTGTTCAGGTGAACCACCTCATGTCTTACATGAAGAGTCACACAGTGAGGGAACAGAAGAGTGAGTTTGCTAAGAGATGTGAGGTTTGTTAGCTGCGGTTTTAAACATCCAAGATTATTTGATCTCCATTTGAAATGTGTTCTATGTGAAACATTTCTAAATTATCCTTTTAATTCAGTAGTTTTAATTATCTATGTAGCAGTTCTTGCGTAAATCGCAATGAATTATCATTTTGTACAAAAAATCATTTGTGTACTCTATTTAACCTGTACAATTCAGAACTGAAACACCTTCTCAATGAGTTCTGCTTCAATATCAGGACTCAGACGCCTCCTTATATTTACAATCACATTAGTCTGGCAAATCAAGCTCTGATTTCATGACCATTTAAATAAAAAATACCACACCACAGAAAATGAGCTGCTATGTGTTTTAACGCACGTTTTGTTCTCCACAACCAGAGTTGTTCTCCACAACCACTACCCTAGAAAGCTGTCTCAATTAAAGCACTACTGTATATGTACTTTATGAACGTTATATAATCCCAAAGGAGAAATGTAACCTGCACACACTGTGGACACTCATCCTAAAACAAGAATCACTAGTGCTTCACGAAGTTTGTCTCTTTCTTGAATTGAAACTGGAAATGTATTGGCTTCTAAATATCTATCCAGATCCATCCAGTAGGTCATTACAGGAAATCACATAGTAGAGAAGGTTGAGCAAGCTGTTAGCAACAGAAAGGTCATAGGTCAGGGAACACACCTGCTGCTCGACTGATCAATACACCTCGATCTGAATACACATATCTGCCTTATCTGCTACACAGGATTTTCTAGCATACAAGCACTATGAAAAATACATTTCATAATATGCTGTACATACAGTATATGTACACATTTGTTTTGGTATGATGGGAAATTCATATGGTTCTCTCACTCTATAAAAGATAATTATATAAAAAAAAACATTCAGGAAACTCGGACAGTAATAACAGGTCACTAACCACCTACTCTTAATAGTCAATATTTGAACCTTGGATCTTAAATTCAAATGAACAGCTAATGTTTAAACGTTTAGAGGGAATTAAACGTATCTGTTTATAAACGGTGCTGTAATGGGAACGAATCCACTGTAATTAAGTTATGCTAATGTTTATATTGCCCACACTGAGACTTCCTACTGCATGTAATGGGACTAGCATCACATATCTTACTCTCTCACTCGCAACGAGAGTATTTTGGCAGGAAAACGAAGACAGAAAACTACAGACCGCAAGCCGGAAAACACAGCAGACCAAAGAACACCTATTCTGGTGCTGCTCTGAATTAGAGTAAGTGAAAGAGTTTCCACTTCTTGCTTTTTACAAAGCACTACTGGCAAAGTCCAGCAGCGGAAGCCGTAGTGTGCGGAGTCAGAGCCGCTCCTCCCACCTGACGGTGACTGGGCAGCATCAGCGACCGCACGCACCTGGGAGGCTCCAGGACACTCCGCCTCTTCACCCAACAGCAGGAGGGAGTGCGGCGTGCCCTGGGCTCTGGGCCGTGGGTCTGCGGCCCCGCGGGACACCGTACCTTCTTCTCCGCCTCGTACTCGGCCCAGGCTGCCTTGCGGTCCTCCTCGCTCAGCGCCTCCTCCTCCTTGTGGTCCAGCAGGGAGTCGTGCTCGTGGTAGCCCACGATGTGCTCCTTCAAACTGTGGAGCAGTTCGGCCAGGAAAGGGTCCTGGGAAGTGGAGGAGAGGGGAGATTTCAGTCAGAGGCTCTCAAGAACACACACACACACCCACACACACACACCCACCCACACACACACCCACACCCACACCCACACCCACACACACACACCTACTCGGAGCCGGAGTGGCTAATCGGGAGATTCGGGAGGATTCCCGATGGGACGGCTCATGTCAATCTCTAGTTTGGGCCGATTGGGAGGGAAAAATAATTTTGGGCCGAATTTGGACATGAATCTCCCGGGCTGAAAAAGTGACCCACTCCGGCCCTGCACCTACTGGAGATTCACTGCCCATTCTGCTGTGATCACATGAAGTCAGTCGAGGTTAATCAAAGACAAACAAACGCTCGAGGCCGAGCAAACGCCCCGTGGCGCTCAGCAGGCAGAGAAACTCGAACCCTGGTTTATTTAGAGTAATCAAAAATTCTAATCAGGGGGCATGATGAAAAATAATGAAATGACAAATAGCAGTTTGGAGCTGTTTGGGGCCACAGCGTTTCAACACCACGCAGGCAGTGCACACGCAGCAGTGTTCGAAACAAATCCTGAGGTCTTCACACAACCGGGTTTCCACAGCGACACTGTTATTGAAAACAATACCTGAGGAAAACAGAATTCTCAGCCAGCCGTTTCACACAAACATGGTTTAAATTACGTTCGTTTGCTTTTTTCTGTCTGGCCTTTTTTTTTTTTTTGCTTTACATTATGCCTGGCGATGTGGATATAACACTGCTGTCTTTTCTACATTCACTCCTGAAGTGCTCTGGGTGGTAAGTGTTTGATCACCCCTGCACCCCCTTAACTGAGGAGTGACAATGTTTTTACTGCTACAGACACAATTAATCATACATATCATCAATGTTGGAAAAGAAAAACAAATGTTAGAAAATAACATTGATCGTAGACTTATTATGCAAAGGGCTCAAATAAACAAAATAAACACGGAGCAAAGGAGTGTAATTAGATCCTGTGTGCGTGAATAGAGTTGAGAATAAAGTCTATTTATAGATAACCAAAGCCTACAGATAACTATGTCTGAGACGGGCAACAATAACACCACCATGCTTCCCACATTACAGCAGCGGTACACAGCGGTCTGCAGGCTACAGGTCCTTCCGCATGAAACTACTGGACTAAGTAGGCTTGATGGCTGGAAAATAAAAACATGGTAAAAGTGAGTCCAATCAGGACAGGACTAGCACCCCCACGCCCCTCCCCACAGGCAGAGACCATGGTAGCACATCCAATCCAGAGTAAGAAATTTAAACGTGGCCCGTTACTGCCGTGTGAGGTAACCCCATCTCCCCCCATCACTGCCGTGTGAGGTACCCCATCCCCCCATCACTGCCGTGTGAGGTAACCCCATCCCCCCCATCACTGCCGTGTGAGGTAACCCCATCCCCCCATCACTGCCGTGTGAGGTAACCCCATCTCCCCCATCACTGCCGTGTGAGGTAACCCCATCTCCCCCATCACTGCCGTGTGAGGTACCCCCATCCCCCCATCACTGCCGTGTGAGGTAACCCCATCCCCCCATCACTGTCGTGTGAGGTACCCCCATCTCCCCCCATCACTGTCGTGTGAGGTACCCCATCTCCCCCCATCACTGCCGTGTGAGGAACCCCCATCCCCCCATCACTGCCGTGTGAGGTACCCCCATCCCCCCCATCACTGCCGTGTGAGGTACCCCCATCCCCCCCATCACTGCCGTGTGAGGTACCCCCATCCCCCCCATCACTGCCGTGTGAGGTACCCCCATCCCCCCCCATCACTGCCGTGTGAGGTACCCCATCTCCCCCCATCACTGCCGTGTGAGGTAACCCCATCTCCCCCATCACTGCCGTGTGAGGTACCCCATCTCCCCCCATCACTGCCGTGTGAGGTAACCCCATCACTGCCGTGTGAGGTACCCCATCTCCCCCATCACTGCCGTGTGAGGTAACCCCATCTCCCCCCCATCACTGCCGTGTGAGGTACCCCATCTCCCCCCCCATCACTGCCGTGTGAGGTACCCCCATCTCCCCCCCATCACTGCCGTGTGAGGTACCCCCATCTCCCCCCCATCACTGCCGTGTGAGGTAACCCCATCTCCCCCATCACTGCCGTGTGAGGTAACCCCATCTCCCCCCATCACTGCCGTGTGAGGTAACCCCATCTCCCCCCATCACTGCCGTGTGAGGTACCCCCATCCCCCCATCACTGCCGTGTGAGGTAACCCCATCTCCCCCCATCACTGCCGTGTGAGGTAACCCCATCACTGCCGTGTGAGGTACCCCATCTCCCCCATCACTGCCGTGTGAGGTACCCCATCTCCCCCATCACTGCCGTGTGAGGTACCCCCATCTCCCCCATCACTGCCGTGTGAGGTACCCCCATCTCCCCCCATCACTGCCGTGTGAGGTAACCCCATCTCCCCCATCACTGCCGTGTGAGGTAACCCCATCTCCCCCCATCACTGCCGTGTGAGGTAACCCCATCTCCCCCCATCACTGCCGTGTGAGGTAACCCCATCTCCCCCCATCACTGCCGTGTGAGGTACCCCCATCCCCCCATCACTGTCGTGTGAGGTACCCCCATCTCCCCCCATCACTGTCGTGTGAGGTACCCCATCTCCCCCCATCACTGCCGTGTGAGGTACCCCCATCCCCCCATCACTGCCGTGTGAGGTACCCCCATCCCCCCATCACTGCCTTGTGAGGTAACCTCATCCCCCCCATCACTGCCGTGTGAGGTACCCCCATCCCCCCCATCACTGCCGTGTGAGGTACCCCATCTCCCCCCATCACTGCCGTGTGAGGTACCCCATCTCCCCCCATCACTGCCGTGTGAGGTACCCCATCTCCCCCCATCACTGCCGTGTGAGGTACCCCCATCTCCCCCATCACTGCCGTGTGAGGTAACCCCCATCTCCCCCCATCACTGCCGTGTGAGGTAACCCCCATCTCCCCCCATCACTGCCGTGTGAGGTAACCCCCATCTCCCCCATCACTGCCGTGTGAGGTAACCCCATCTCCCCCATCACTGCCGTGTGAGGTAACCCCATCTCCCCCCCATCACTGCCGTGTGAGGTAACCCCATCTCCCCCCCCATCACTGCCGTGTGAGGTAACCCCATCTCCCCCCATCACTGTCGTGTGAGGTAACCCCATCTCCCCCCATCACTGCCGTGTGAGGTAACCCCATCTCCCCCCATCACTGCCGTGTGAGGTACCCCATCTCCCCCATCACTGCCGTGTGAGGTAACCCCATCTCCCCCCCATCACTGCCGTGTGAGGTAACCCCATCTCCCCCATCACTGCCGTGTGAGGTAACCCCATCTCCCCCATCACTGCCATGTGAGGTAACCCCCATCTCCCCCATCACTGCCGTGTGAGGTAACCCCCATCTCCCCCATCACTGCCGTGTGAGGTAACCCCATCTCCCCCCATCACTGCCGTGTGAGGTAACCCCATCTCCCCCCATCACTGCCGTGTGAGGTAACCCCATCTCCCCCCATCACTGCCGTGTGAGGTACCCCATCTCCCCCCATCACTGCCGTGTGAGGTACCCCCATCTCCCCCATCACTGCCGTGTGAGGTACCCCCATCTCCCCCCATCACTGCCGTGTGAGGTACCCCCATCCCCCCATCACTGCTGTGTGAGGTAACCCCATCTCCCCCCATCACTGCCGTGTGAGGTAACCCCATCTCCCCCATCACTGCCGTGTGAGGTACCCCCATCCCCCCATCACTGCCGTGTGAGGTACCCCCATCCCCCCATCACTGCCGTGTGAGGTACCCCATCTTCGCTGTACTATTAAGGCTGAGAACTCTGAGCAACACCTCCTGTCTTCTTTAGAAATACAGAGAGAAAACTGGAGGTGTGTTTACATTACTTTACAAAAAAAGATTTCCACTTGAAAAAGTTAAAGGTGTGTGGGGGAGGGGGGGTTGTCCCCTGACAGAAGACAATGTGATGATTAAGATGTTGCTTACATCTCCAGTGAACACATTTCAAACACTGCCTGCTATAATTTCTATCTCACAGGCAGAGCAGGAACCTGGGCCCAAAGCTGAACTGAACAGGGTCCAAGACCAAGCCTGTAAATGGGTCCCAGGACCAGGGGGGTTGGGCGAGAGCTGGATGACAGCGGTGCTGTCCTGTTGAGCAGGCAATGCTGGGATTTCTGATTAATTTCCGAGTTGGAGCTCCCCGGGTGGTCCAGTCTGTCTCCACAACCTGCCCAACATGTGCATCTCGAGCAGAGCCACTAATGACCGAAACAAGAACTCCTGTATTCTCGTACGGCTGTGTCATGAGCTATCCCTCCGTATAATGACGGCTTAAGGGAAATGCTATCATTTTACTCCTAAGAAAAAAAAAAGCAAGAGAGGAAGGCGGTGTGGTTAAAATCTTAAGAGAAGAAAGCAAACTACCTTCATTCAGGAGGGGGGGGGACTGAGGGAGGTCCCACAGGAACTCCAGAGGGGGGAGAGAAGAATCTGGCTTTTGATCATGGATGTGGAGGTACTTAAATCTGGTGAGATCCATGGCTACAGACGGTCCCAGGTGAACGGTCTCCCTGCTAGATACCAAACCACTCTGCCATTGTCTGAACACTGAGCTCTTTGAGTCTGCCTTGTGTTCTTCAGCGACATACAGGCTGTCTGCAACGGATGACTGAAACGGAAGGGTCCCGAAATAGCTGAGCACTGGTTCCAGACCAGGTGTCAATGGTCTTTACATTTTACAGGTTTATATTTACTGTGGTCTGAATGACAAAAGTCACAGTAGTTTTTGAGAACTCAGGGGACATGAGTGCTGAAGTGTGAACCTGAGCTCCTTTCATGCTGCTGTGTTCATTTAGGGACCATCCACTGCAAGGTCTCTCTGGCAAGTCTTTTGGGTTTGTGACTATGGTTCAATGCCTCAGTCAGGAGCTGGTATAATAGCTCTTCAGAACTAGCTCTGTTCACCATGAGGAACGGACACCGTGTGTTTAAAGGGGTGAAGTCTTGCTGTGGTGTTCGATTGTTATAGTGGTACCAAAAAAATGGAAGTTCTGCTGATTCCAGACTCACTCTTTGAACTGATGTACTGCCGGTGTATTATTTAAATCGTTGCCTTTTCATCATACTTCACACGAAATTTTGAAATGCCCTGAATATTCAATCAATGCCAAACAGCTGACATCAGAGAAGCCCCGTGCCAGGGCTTACGACAACTGAACAGAATAATGGAACTCCTCCTCACTGCATCACTGCTGCAAAAGCAGAAAGAATCCCAGTAAATTGGCCAAAATTACTTGTTTATGCTGTGAATATTTATGACCCGACAAGCAAGGTCATCCCACTTAAGACAATGTCCCAAATACGTTTTGATGATGTTCAAACTAACCAGAGGTTCAAAAGCGAAATAACCATTTTTCATAGTTTGGCTTTCAAACTTTAATATTTGTTTCAAATAAGCACATTTACTGCCATTTCCAGCTTTGCAAGGTCTCCAACCAAACTAGTCTGCTTTGGGCCACATAACACACCCTCCCTCTGGATTATTCCTCTCATTACTAGCACTATAAAGCTCTGCAGTTTGCTTTTTAGCAGATTGGAGGTAATGAGAGGAGAAAGGTGTAAGCATGAAGGTGGAGAACAGCTGGGCAAACGTTGGGACTGGAGGTGATTACAGCCAACCCACCCATGTGTCTGAAACGTCAAGGTGCCTTAGCATTACATTCACAACAACTGTCCACCTACTAGTGTCTTCTCTGCAGAGACGGAAATTAAGTGGGCTCCTTAAGCAGAAGACTAATTCTTGTTCAGAAGCTTTAAGAAGATGAGTCTCAAGAGAAGGATCCATGTCGCCACTAAAGATCTTCCCCTAATGAGGCAGACTTCACCAGACATTGCTTTTGACACGCAGGTGCACAAACCCTAGCAATGAAGGGGTCTAGGGCACAAGTCTTGGTTATGGAATGTAAGATATTTGCAATACCTAACCTTAGCCAGTCAAAACTAACTCTACAGCTGCACACAAATTATACACATAACCTTATTGCCCTATTATAAACAATACTGTCTCAAAACATCTGTCTCAAGCTTAGCACTTCGGCACAATGTCTACGGTCAGCCTTCCATCAGAGAAGAATCCACCATCTTTCAAAGCTTGCAAGATACCCACTAAAGGCAGGAGTACACCCATCATCTACTGAGCCTTTGGGGTGAGAAGTCCTAACAAACACTGAGGGTCACTTCATATGCCTTTCATCCACATTGGGAATAAAATTTAAAAACGTTGGGGGGGGGGGGGGGACCTCAGTTAACAAACATGTGTGGAGGCTCATTATGGTCTGTTCCTGAACCTAATTATCCTCAGTATGGCTCGCTCCTTTGCTCAATGAGGCCAAATCGCTAGAGAACTCAGAACAGTAGCAAATTACTACTTTTCCACCAATGAACCACTGGACGGGTGAAACCCGCCTCCCTGTCACTCTGCACAGGGCAGGAGCCCCGACCATAAAGGGCCTCCGCAGGGCCTGAGGCTGCTTCAGACCCCAAGCTGGGTGGCTTTCGTGTCAGGGCCCCAGCGCTCCTCTTTGTCATTACGGTGGAAGTCCGCTAGCTTCCTTTGTCTCCAATTAGCTGCTCTGAAGAGTGCAAGGACATCCTAAAGGGGGTTTGAATAATGACCATTCATCAGGTGAGGGGTGGGGCGCTGGGGTTTACAGTGCTGCTTTGAAAACTTCAGAGACAAAGCGGTGAATCAGCTTTAACAGATGGCCTTCATGATGGCAGGCTTGTTTGGGTGAGGCAAAGAGAGGCCAGAGTTGCTGCAGGCAACAGATTCACAGGCAGGAGGGCTGGCTGGGCAGGATGTGTGTGAAGGGGGGGGGGGGACCAGACTTCCCAGAAATACCAACGGGTAGTGAGGTGGGGGGGGGGGCATCACTAGCATAGTGAATTTGTGCTTCAGAGGAGAGAATGGGTCACACTCACAACTTGTATTCACAATCATACAAGCTACTGATTCAACACCTGTGTGTATCCACTTCAGCAATAAGAGATGTCAAAGCTAATTAAAAGCACAAGGTGCCCAAAGCAAAAAAAATAAATTGTTGCATTTCTTTAGTCCAGGTTTGGAGAACAGACACACACACAAGGGCATGTTACACAGGGTATGGAGAAGACAGACACACACACACACACACACAAGGGCATGTTACACAGGGTAAGGAGAAGACACACAAACACACACACACACAAGGGCATGTTACACAGGGCAAGGAGAAGACACACAAACACACACAAAGGGCATGTTACACAGGGTAAGGAGAAGACACACACACACACACAAAGGGCATGTTACACAGGGTAAGGAGAAGACACACACACACACGGGCATGTTACACAGGGTAAGGAGAAGACACACACACACACACAAGGGCATGTTACACAGGGTAAGGAGAAGACACACACACACACACAAAGGCATGTTACACAGGGTAAGGAGAAGACACACACACACACACACACACACACACAAGGGCATGTTACACAGGGTAAGGAGAAGACACACACACACACACACACACACACACACACACAAGGGCATGTTACACAGGGTAAGGAGAAGACACAGACACACACACACACACACACACACACACACACACACACACACAAGGGCATGTTACACAGGGTAAGGAGAAGACACACACACACAAGGGCATGTTACACAGGGTAAGGAGAAGACACACACACACACACACACACACAAATAAGGGCATGTTACACAGGGTAAGGAGAAGACACACACACACACACACACACACACACACACACACACACACACACACACACACACACACACACACACACACACACACACAAGGGGATGTTACACAGGGTAAGGAGAAGACAGACACACACACACACACACACACACACACACACACACAAGGGCATGTTACACAGGGTAAGGAGAAGAAAGACACGTAGAAGACTGCCAAGTTTCAAAATATTTCCACAGCTCCATAAACTTAGCTACAACATGGTGAGAAATGGCGATATGACTAAAGGCTTTGGGGGATGACGACTCCTTCAGACAACAGGTTGCCTCCATAACAGCTGACTGGCTGCACTCTGGTGTGCATAAGGGCAAATGTGACCATCTCAGGAGAGGCTGTGTTCTGTCTGGATTTAGGTTTTATTTCAGAAAATGCAAAAGGCAAAAATAAAGACGAGCCTCTTTTTCCAAGATCTACCCATTGGTATTATGGGTCAAAGGTCATAGCTCCTGACATTTCAAGCTCAAGTTTAAGGTAGCTGTGGTAGTTAAGCAGGCTAGTGGTGCTGCAACATGTTTTGCCCTCAGGATAACAACAGTAAACAGACAACTGCTTGTGCAGCTGTGAGCGTGTGGACCCATTTTGATGGACCTGCACTGAACTCCATTGTCTCCATTCAGAGGCAGCACTGCCATCACTTCAGCAGTATAAACGCGTTTTGGTAAATAAAGGTAAACAGAGGCCTCTGTCTGCAGCTGCTCACAGGCCAGCGGGTTTCTGTTAAAGGTCCAGAAGCTTCTCGTACGACCGTGCACCTGCGCTGAGCCAGAGACAAGGACCCCCCCCCCGGTTACCCGTACCCCACAGAGCACAATAAATGCTCTGGACGCAAGCCACAGGAGTAAACACAGTTTATCACCCCCTGTAAAGTTCAAAGGCAAACACGTACTCAACAACACAGGTTGTGAAGCATTTGACTTATGTGACTTGATACAAAACTTTTTTTTTTTTTTAAGATACAAGCTCAAATGGTTGCAGGTGCCATGTCTGCAGCAGCCTGGGCACAAGATGTGTCTGGCAGTGCACGTGAACATCCCAGCTCACCTTGGGCAACATGGGCGTGGCCCTCTTGCTCTTCTTCTCAGAAGGGTCATCCAGTTGGTCCGGCTCAAAGGTGTACAGCTCAGTCAGCTCGTTCATGGTGAAGTGGCGCTCTATCTGCTGCTGGTCCACCACGCGGAACGAGAGCGACTGCTTGGTCACCTGCCTGTCATAGATCTTGTCCTCCATGGTTCCCTGTTGGGGGGAGAAGCCTCGTGTGAAAAGGCAACAGCACATCCTCAAAACATTCAATACGGCAGAGGCAACATCACTGGAACAATCTCATCTCATCTCAGAAAGAAAGAAAAAGCTTGTCAACTGTAGTGATTATTTGCACAAAGTGTGCATATTTAACACGGAAAGAATGTCTTGATATCTGGTGTATCTGTAAATGCATGGCACATTAAATAGGTGGAGTTCAAAGCATCCACAAATGTGTCCATAGATCATTCACACCTCAAGAGCCACCAGGTTCTATATTCCTCACCTGAGCCAAGAACCTGTAGACAAACACCGTCTTCAGCTGCCCGAAGCGGTAGACCCTGAAGATGCTCTGAATGTCGTAGGATGGGTTCCATGAGGCATCAAAGATGATGACCCTGTTAGCTGCCACGAGGTTGATCCCCAGTGATCCAGCTCTTGTGGATATGAGGAACAGACGACCTCTGGAGTCAGCAGAAAGGAAGACAGTTTCCGCAAATGGAAGGAAAATGCGTGGCCAGCAGATGACCTTCATGATGACCTACATGGTGTAGTACGCCCCCCCCCCCCCCCCCCCCCCCCAAGCATACTTTGACCTAAACCTTTTCACACAGGACTGAAGTCTTCAACTAAAAGCCCAACTGCATATTATAAGGGTCTCAGAAGACAGGGACCACTGATGTACCACCGACCATGACACACAAGGTCAACTTGACTCTGCTCTGTAGCAGTAATCTTTCACATAATCCCGGCAATTAGTGCCAAACTGCTCTAGGTGAACTGTTTCCGCATGTAGTTGTTGTGTCATTCAGACCCTTGTCTAGGTGTGCGAGGACACAGAAACTCTACACCAGTCATCTAACTGGTAGCTTGAGGTGATAATACTGTACGGTGATCTAACGATGCATTCACACACAGATGCCTGACTGTTTCTGCCAGGAGGCTATAAGGGAGGATTCCTTGGCTGCTGACAGAAGCTGGAGTGGAATGTTGTTTACCGAACGTTGCTGGTGTCGTTGAACTCTTCGGCCCATTTCTTCCTGGTCATGGCGTTAGTCGAGCCGTCCAGCCGGTAGTAGTCGATGTTGCGGAACCACTTGCCCTCACCTTCAGTAGAAAAAACCATTACAGCCTCGTGAAACAGTGATGCAGCCAAACCCTGGTGCTGTCTAACCTTCAACGTTTCTCACAGAGCGCATGCTGCAGACATAACAGAACCAGTGTGTTGGAAACAGTGTGATAATTCCTGATGGGCCAGCTGTGTGCATGTGGAGTTTAGGGAAAGTATGCACACAGATACGTGGCCATGTGCAGGGGGCGGGGCTTGGAGCACCGCTGCTCCAAGTCTCGTGTTCATAACCAACAACTCATTATGCTTCCAATTACGGCCCTGTGATCTCTTCATTACAAATTGCAATGCCTTAAAGAAACTTCTTTTGGTGGAATAGAAATAAACAAACACATACAGACGAGTCAAGGTCTGATTTCTAAAATGAAAGCAAAAACAGCTGCTTGAGTTTAATTAGAAACATGACCTTATGTCAGAGTGTGTGTTCATCAAGGGCCTGTGTTAGATGTGCATCAAGGGCCTGTGTTAGATGTGCATCAAGGGCCTGTGTTAGATGTGCATCAAGGGCCTGTGTTAGATGTGCATCAAGGGCCTGTGTTAGATGTGCATCAAGGGCCTGTGTTAGATGTGCATCAAGGGCCTGTGTTAGATGTGCATCAAGGGCCTGTGTTAGATGTGCATCAAGGGCCTGTGTTAGATGTGCATCAAGGGCCTGTGTTAGATGTGCATCAAGGGCCTGTGTTAGATGTGCATCAAGGGCCTGTGTTAGATGTGCATCAAGGGCCTGTGTTAGATGTGCATCAAGGGCCTGTGTTAGATGTGCATCAAGGGCCTGTGTTAGATGTGCATCAAGGGCCTGTGTTAGATGTGCATCAAGGGCCTGTGTTAGATGTGCATCAAGGGCCTGTGTTAGATGTGCATCAAGGGCCTGTGTTAGATGTGCATCAAGGGCCTGTGTTAGATGTGCATCAAGGGCCTGTGTTAGATGTGCATCAAGGGCCTGTGTTAGATGTGCATCAAGGGCCTGTGTTAGATGTGCATCAAGGGCCTGTGTTAGATGTTCATCAAGGGCCTGTGTTAGATGTGCATCAAGGGCCTGTGTTAGATGTGCATCAAGGGCCTGTGTTAGATGTGCATCAAGGGCCTGTGTTAGATGTTCATCAAGGGCCTGTGTTAGATGTTCATCAAGGGCCTGTGTTAGATGTGCATCAAGGGCCTGTGTTAGATGTGCATCAAGGGCCTGTGTTAGATGTTCATCAAGGGCCTGTGTTAGATGTTCATCAAGGGCCTGTGTTAGATGTGCATCAAGGGCCTGTGTTAGATGTGCATCAAGGGCCTGTGTTAGATGTGCATCAAGGGCCTGTGTTAGATGTTCATCAAGGGCCTGTGTTAGATGTTCATCAAGGGCCTGTGTTAGATGTTCATCAAGGGCCTGTGTTAGATGTTCATCAAGGGCCTGTGTTAGATGTTCATCAAGGGCCTGTGTTAGATGTTCATCAAGGGCCTGTGTTAGATGTTCATGCAAGTACACAAGAAACTTTTCACGAGAGACAAATGTTTGCATGACAAGTTTTTCAGGCCATGGCCAAAAAAGTCTGGCAAAAATATAAACGAAAGATGTTTTAAAAAAACGAAATATACTTGTGCATAATCAAGGTAAACATCACTTTTGATTTTTAGAAACGGTTATACTTTTCTATTTATTGAACCGTTTCCCCATAAATGTGTAATGTGGCACTCCCAACACACAGACCATGGCCAAGACACCTGGTGATACAGGAGCCACTGGGTACGTGGGCCATAAGACAGCAGTCTCCACCTGGACTCCCTCCACGTGGCGTAGGGTTAAGAAAATACACAAACAGGAATTCCAGCACAGGGTTCACTGCAGGAACAGCGATTCTTGCATTGGGTCCAGGGTGCTCGCTACCAAGAGAGCCACTGCGAGGTGGGCAGAGCATGATGGGTATTTCTTCAGGATATCCCACCTCACATTACATACCAATCAGCTCCACTGCAGTGTAGAGACCCACCAAGTAAAGTCTATATCAGATGATCTTCAAAAGCTGAGGCAGAACACCCTGGATCTCATCATACATGCTTTCAGGAAGCTAACGCAAGCACTTAAACAGCATCAACAGTCTACCTTTGTACGGAGACGTCTTCTCCTCATCTTTGGCTCTGCATGCCAACTCCAGAAAATCCTCAATAAGGTCCAGTGAGATCAGTGACTGGCTGAACACCAAGCTGAGAAAAGAAAAGTCCCACATACCTCGTGTTTTGTACAGTCTTAAGTCACACTAACACCAAATACATTATTTTGATAACCGGAGCTGGTTAAATCAGTATAAATGTTATCAAGGTATACTTACACTTTATCTTCCATTTCTTCAGCCATGCGCAGAATTTCAAACAGTAGCACCATTTTTCCAGAATGATCCAGAATTTCAGCATCTGCTTCAGTAACAAACTCCTTGTACCAGTCAGGGGACGGACTACCGGGACCAGAACTAGTGGGACGAACTAAAGGCCCACACACACACACACACACACACACACACACACACACACACACACACACACACAGTGTGAAAGACAGCAATCAGACTGAAGCAGCAGTGCATGTGGAGCGTCTGTGAAAGTGTGGTGTGAAACGGCAGCGTGGTGCTGGTAATGTAGCGTGTCTCAACGGCCTGCGCAGAGTTCTCTCAACACTCTCCAATTACCAGCAGCCTCAACACAAGAGCCACGCCAGGCTTGGTCAGTTAAAGGAATCCAAGAAACCAGATTCCTCGAAGACACCTCAAATGGAAAAGCAGGAGGCGAAGGCAGCCTACCCTCCTCCACAGGCTCCGCCCTGTTGCGGCCTTCTGGGTTTCCTCCACGGGAGCTGGTGTTCCACTCTTTAATCACCTCCACGTCGTCGCTGTCCGACTTGTCCGAGCTCTGGTCTCTACCCTTGCCCCGCTTTTTCTTCCTGCGTGAGACGTGGGCAAACGGCACCGTCAGGTCGTGAAAAGACACAAGGGGGGCGAACGCAAAGCAGCGCAGTATACACGGACCTTTTGGGCTTCTCGTCTTCAGAGGACAGACTCATGGACGACTCTTCCGTTTCAGACGCGATGAATTCTTCCATGCTGTCCTCGTCGAAGTACCCCTGGGACCGACAAACGCCACCTCGCGTTAGCGACACTGAAGCGATTAATCACAACCTCACACTGTAGCAAAAGCAAATGTAAAAGCCAGTCGCGAGGAGAACTTGGCCTACGGCTAGATCACGTGGCCAACGCAGGACTCCCCCTGGGTCTCCTTCAGCTCGGTGGACGGGAACACAGCCCAAGTGTGCTAGCTGCTCAGCTTCGCTTCCCTACCTTGTTTTCTTTGCTGATATAGTCCAGCTGGAGGCACCACGGATGGGTCCAGATCCTGCTCAGCATCTGGAAGTCCTGGAAGAGTTTGGTCCCCGCACGACCTCGTCCCCCCTCCAAGGACGAGCCGACACCTGCTCGGAAACAAGCAACTCAGTGTGGTCTCTCGTGAGCCGGAGGAGAACAGCCTGGCTGGTCTCCTCTAAAGGGAGGATGATGCTAGCACCACAGCTACATCACAGATCTGGTCTCCTCTAAAGGAAGGATGATGCTAGCACCACAGCTACATCACAGATCTGGTCTCCTCTAAAGGGAGGATGATGCTAGCGCCACAGTTACATCACAGATCTGGTCTCTTCTAAAGGGAGGATGATGCTAGCGCCACAGCTACATCACAGATCTGGTCTCCTCTAAAGGGAGGATGATGCTAGCGCCACAGCTACATCACAGATCTGGTCTCCTCTAAAGGGAGGATGATGCTAGCGCCACAGCTACATCACAGATCTGGTCTCCTCTAAAGGGAGGATGATGCTAACGCCACAGCTACATCACAGATCTGGTCTCCTCTAAAGGGAGGATGATGCTAGCGCCACAGCTACATCACAGATCTGGTCTCCTCTAAAGGGAGGATGACGCTAGCGCCACAGCTACATCACAGATCTGGTCTCCTCTAAAGGGAGGATGACGCTAGCGCCACAGCTACATCACAGATCTGGTCTCCTCTAAAGGGAGGATGATGCTAACGCCACAGCTACATCACAGATCTGGTCTCCTCTAAAGGGAGGATGATGCTAGCGCCACAGCTACATCACAGATCTGGTCTCCTCTAAAGGGAGGATGACGCTAGCACCACAGCTACATCACAGATCTGGTCTCCTCTAAAGGGAGGATGACGCTAGCGCCACAGCTACATCACAGATCTGGTCTCCTCTAAAGGGAGGATGACGCTAGCGCCACAGCTACATCACAGATCTGGTCTCCTCTAAAGGGAGGATGACGCTAGCGCCACAGCTACATCACAGATCTGGTCTCCTCTAAAGGGAGGATGACGCTAGCGCCACAGCTACATCACAGATCTGGTCTCCTCTAAAGGGAGGATGACGCTAGCGCCACAGCTACATCACAGATCTGGTCTCCTCTAAAGGGAGGATGACGCTAGCGCCACAGCTACATCACAGATCTGGTCTCCTCTAAAGGGAGGATGACGCTAGCGCCACAGCTACATCACAGATCTGGTCTCTTCTAAAGGGAGGATGACGCTAGCGCCACAGCTACATCACAGATCTGGTCTCCTCTAAAGGGAGGATGATGCTAACGCCACAGCTACATCACAGATCTGGTCTCCTCTAAAGGGAGGATGACGCTAGCGCCACAGCTACATCACAGATCTGGTCTCCTCTAAAGGGAGGATGATGCTAACGCCACAGCTACATCACAGATCTGGTCTCCTCTAAAGGGAGGATGATGCTAGCGCCACAGCTACATCACAGATCTGGTCTCCTCTAAAGGGAGGATGACGCTAGCGCCACAGCTACATCACAGATCTGCTGGCCTGTACGCTTGGTCATCCACATTAGTCATGGGCACACATTCTGTAAACGCACACCACTTGATTGTAAATCAGTTATGGTAGAAACCTCACAGATGTTCAGCATTTCCGCCTACAAGTTTCACATTTTAATGATCGTGCTGGTAATTACAGGGCTAGTGTTGACTCAATTACAGTGTCTCACTCGTCCAGCAACAAAGAGCAGCTTTTCTGTGCCAATCATCCAATAAACAATAGTGCACAAGTCATTCAGCTGCACTCAGGCCTGTGTGGAGGAAGTCTAATAACATTTGCACTGGCTGTCGTCTGTTACGCTTGTAGCAAGGTCTGTGAAAACATCACTGACCACTTGATTAAGAGCTTAACACTCACACAAAAGAACAAAGTTGGAGATATTGTTGCACTGAAATGGGTAAAATCCGTTTGCAATGCATGTCTCTTGTGAAAATAAAATCTAGATATAATATAAGGCTATTTTAAAAGATTTTTTAAGATTAAATACAATTTTTAAAATTAGTTAAATCTTAGTTAAATTAACAGCTGCTATACTACTACTACTCCTAAACACGATTTACTATTAATTACCTGTTATTAAGCACGATGGCCGGGTGATAACTACGTAACCATCACACCACAATGTCTACAGAGACACGCCGTGAGGATGATGCAGCATGGGGCAGGGGTAATGGTAGCATTACAAAAATACTACCCAATATTACCAGTTTCTTAATACTCCCTTTTACACTTTTTAAAATAACCATTCGAATAATTACATTAATCATCTAATTACTATCAAATACTATTGAATTAAGCCCCTGTGATAAAAAACAAGCATGTAATTCTTTCTAATCTCTCTTAATCCTGGTATGACATTGCTTTGACATAGGTAATATAGTTCAATTTAGACATTTGATTACAGTAGAATACATTAACCTCCAGTGACATGAACCGATTTCCGTATCTGGAGGATCTATATCCTACAAAATAAAAATATAAAAGAGTTTTCTAAGTGGTATTTTAAATTACCTGCACAAACCAAGTAAGGCAAATCAAATAACTGTAGCATTTTAATGTAAAAAAAATTATAAAATCATAAAGGTATAATAGGTATGAACTGATTTTTCACTGAGGCTCAGCCCTTAAAACACAGAATCAGTTCTAACACTTGCGTTGATCACTGGGTAAGTTATAATTCTGCTTTTCGACGTTACAGCAGTCAGTGAAATGCCCGCAGCAGGTACGAGGTTGGCAACACGACACTGAATCAACAGTCACGTTGTTGTCATCAATGACGGACAATGACGTCGTCCATCATCCCCACCCTTATAGTACCTCAAGGACCTAAACATCACACACTGAAAATGATTTGCAGGCTTTTCCACAAGAGGGCGCTATTAGCATTTAAGAAAGGTTATATGAAAGTGTTGCTTGGCAATGATGGGTCACAGAAGTGAGTTCATTTACATTAGAAGGGGCAGGATTACACACACCAAAGGGTGTGATCCCAGATACTGACCTGTTTACTAGAGCATTAGCAACCAGTCAGGAACCTCTGGGAAGTCCCACCATTATATTATATATTTACTGCACTGAAAGTTCTTAATCTTCTGATTCAGGCTGCAGTAGCAACCATACAGCAGTAAGATGACCATCTGGTATCATCTGCCTGCATCACCAGTGTCTTACTGTATGCCACAAATGGAAATGGATGTGTATTTGATGCAAACGTTTCTTATGGCAAAACTGCTCAAGTCATCCTAACGTGTCTGCAGCTGCCCAGAAAGACACACGCAGCGAAGCAGTGCTAGATAAAGACACACGCAGCGAAGCAGTGCTAGATAAAGACACACGCAGCAAAGCAGTGCTAGATAAAGACACACGCAGGGAAGCAGTCCTAGATAAAGACACACGCAGGAAAGCAGTGCTAGATAAAGACACGTGCAGCGAAGCGGTGCTAGATAAAGACACGCGCAGCAAAGCAGTGCTAGATAAAGACACGCGCAGCGAAGCAGTGCTAGATAAAGACACGCGCAGCGAAGCAGTGCTAGATAAAGACACGCGCAGCGAAGCAGTGCTAAAGACACGTGCAGCGAAGCAGTGCTAAAGACACGTGCAGCGAAGCAGTGCTAGATAAAGACACACGCAGTGAAGCAGTGCTAGATAAAGACACACGCAGCGAAGCAGTGCTAGATAAAGACACACGCAGCGAAGCAGTGCTAGATAAAGACACACGCAGCGAAGCAGTGCTAGATAAAGACACACGCAGCGAAGCAGTGCTAGATAAAGACACACGCAGCGAAGCAGTGCTAGATAAAGACACACGCAGCGAAGCAGTGCTAGATAAAGACACACGCAGCGAAGCAGTGCTAGATAAAGACACACGCAGCGAAGCAGTGCTAGATAAAGACACACAGTGAAGCAGTGCTAGATAAAGACACACGCAGCGAAGCAGTGCTAGATAAAGACACACGCAGTGAAGCAGTGCTAGATAAAGACACACAGTGAAGCAGTGCTAGATAAAGACACACAGTGAAGCAGTGCTAGATAAAGACACACAGTGAAGCAGTGCTAGATAAAGACACACACAGTGAAGCAGTGCTAGATAAGAACAGTTCCTTTTCACACACGTGTAGTCATACAGGGTATCTGCACATTTTAAAATCTCAAATTCAATGACTTTTAAGACCTTTTTAATACCTCTCACAAGAAAAAATAATACTATTACTGGGGATGCAGGTGTGTTCCACATCGTTGACGGGGGGGGTTTGTTGGCGAACGAAAATTGTTGGCGTTGTTGAGGCCGTATACTCCAGCGCTAGGAATCTAGCACTAGGACCCTGGAGCGGTTATTTTCTGCATGGTCCTAGCGATAGATTCGGCAAAGTTCACATCGCGCCAGAACAACTGAACAACACACACTTATAATAATTTAATGCCTCCCCTCATAAAATTCCAGACATTTTAAGACATTTTTAGGCCTTGAATATGGAAAACTAAATTTAAGACATTTTAAGACTTTTTAAGGACCCGAGGGTACCCTGTCATGGACCCAGTTAGTCCTACATTTCCTGGCTTGTTTCACTCCGTCAATATACAGTGATGACACGTCTATACAGTGATGACAACCTCTCTGCATCACCCACTGCACCGTTAGCTACACAGGCCACAAGCAAATCACTTTTGTAGAATAACAGGTGGTGCAGATTCAGCTCAGGTCAGGTTAAAGGTTAAGCATTCTGAGGAACTCTTGTTTTGGGTCTTTGGCCCTTGACAGAGAGAAAAAAAACCCTCCACCTTTCTGCGTAGTGCCTGTGAATTCTTCTGTTATCCATGTGTACCTTTAAACACATTTGTTTTTGCATCTGTCTGTCTCAAAATGAGTTCTGTCAGGATATTTAAACAAATAGATAATACCCTGGAGAAAGATGTTTTTGGCCACCAAGATTGCGCCATAAAAGTTTCAAACTGACACTTGCCTAATCCATACTGACGCAAAAATATTTCAAGCTATGTTTTTATCTTGACTGAAAAAAGAACACAGCCAAAGGCTGCTTATAAACCCACTACGAATTTGAGTAATAAAGTTTGACTTAAATTTGGAGGAAGACAGTCTTGCTCTGGACCAGTTAAGCATCATGGACAACACAGAGGACGTAAAAGAGGTTAGGAGTGGAGCAGACGTTTGGCCAGAGGTGTCCTCAGACCAGCCAGACCCTGGGGTGGCGTGGGCCGCTGTCTCCACGGCAGCACCACAGGTTCAGGTAAGCCTGTGTTTTGTGTTCGCTACTCAGAACAAGGGCAGTCAGAGCCAAAAAGTGACGTAACTTCTTAATGCAGGAGTATTGGAGTGATAAAGGCGGGACAGAAGCACACAGGTGGGGTTGGAGCTTTTCTCATTGGCTGAGAACATCCTAATTTGCCCTCATTTCTAAGTGTCGGTACCTTCTGAAAAGTTCTTGGCCCAAGCAGCTAGAGGACCACAGAAGCCTCCTGGCTTCCAGAGGCTACCACCAAACGTGAGACACACTCCCCCCAAGGGTGAGGGGATTAGAACAGACTGGAGGTTATGAGACAGAACTGCAAAACAGACGATCACCTGTGAAGTGCTCTAGATAGTAGCGGTACAGCTTGCACTGCAGCGGAGTCATGCGCACTGCCAGCACATACTCGTGTTTGGGGGGCAGGAACTTCGTCAGGGCAGTGTAGTCTCTTCTCTGTAAGGCAAAGCAACTAGAGAAGTTAAATGTCACACAAAACACTTAAGGCCTTTCTGCAACGTTCATGCATTCAGACCCACTCTGAAACAAATGTGGAATTTCACCTTCGCAGTAAATTCTTGAAAAATGGGTGATGGGGAGAATTTCAGATGCCACGGGTTTAAATAAGGATCAAAAGCACAAACAATCACTTTTTTTTTGAGAGAGAGAGAGAGAGAGAGAGAGAGAGCCCAAAGCTTGGCCTTTGGACTGAGAATTCTATTAGTGGGTGATGGCAGGTGAATGTTCTTCAGGTGGGGGGAGCGAGGACGCAAGGGGGCGAGGGCATAAGGGGGCGTGGACGCAAGGGGGCGTGGACGCAAGGGGGCGTGGGCGCAAGGGGGCGTGGGCGCAAGGGGGCGTGGGCGCAAGGGGGCGTGGGCGCAAGGGGGCGTGGGCGCAAGGGGGCGTGGACGTAAGGGGGCGTGGACGTAAGGGGGCGTGGACGTAAGGGGGCGTGGACGTAAGGGGGCGAGGGCGTAAGGGGGCGTGGGCGCAAGGGGGCGTGGGCGCAAGGGGGCGTGGGCGCAAGGGGGCGTGGACGTAAGGGGGCGTGGACGTAAGGGGGCGTGGACGTAAGGGGGCGTGGACGTAAGGGGGCGAGGGCATAAGGGGGCGTGGACGCAAGGGGGCGTGGGCGCAAGGGGGCGTGGGCGCAAGGGGGCGTGGGCGCAAGGGGGCGTGGGCGCAAGGGGGCGTGGGCGCAAGGGGGCGTGGGCGTAAGGGGGCGTGGACGTAAGGGGGCGTGGACGTAAGGGGGCGTGGACGTAAGGGGGCGTGGACGTAAGGGGATAGAGGATCATACCTGGACGCATCCCGCCAGCATCTCGTAGAGGATGTGAGCACGCTTCTTCATGAGACGCACGTCGACATGCGTGGAGTCAGCACACTGGCCGTTCTGGATGGGGTTGATGAAGCGGTTTCTGAACTCCTTCACGGAGCCCAGCAGGTTCTCCTTGATGAAGTTCACCATGCAGTGGTCTGAAGGAGAAGAAGGCTAGCAGTGAGACTGCAGGAAGCGACTGCCAACCGCAACTAAAGTGAGACGAGTCCATGTGCAGCTCATATGGTCCACACAGTGAACTGGAGTACTGGAGATGGAGGAACACTCACTGTCTCCAGTGTCAATACAAAACCATTCACCAAGTGATCAAAAAGGTTTGGGTACACATTAAAATAGAACAGTGACTTGATAACATACACTGCAATGAACTGTTACACTGTCACGTAACAGTCTCGGCTGCAAAAATCTGTTCAGAAGGCCATTCATCTCCTCCAGTTCAGCCCAATGTTCACAGACATTTAGTTGAGTTGTGCTCATAATTAGCACAGCACCTGACAAACGAGTCACTCACACTCGATCAGGTTGTTCTGGAGCGGTGTCCCGGTCAGCACCACCCGCCGTCGCGTCCTGATGGAGTTCATGGCTTTGGAAACAGCCGAGGCCTCGTTCTTCAGCACGTGGCCCTCGTCACAAATCACAAAGTCCGGCCCTGCGGTGCGTGTGCGGGGGAGGGGTGGGGACGAAGATCGGTTCAGGGACAGCATCTGGATCACATTACAAAGCCCCGCCCCTTGCTCCTCCCACAGCCTTCGCAGAAAAACTACGGTTCTCCTCCCACGGACGGACGCCTCACCTGGGTCCACCAGAGTCTTCTGGAAAACCTCTTTCAGCTTTTTGCTCTTGATGTTGCGGCCCTGCGTGAGGTTGCGGTACATTTCGTAGCCGATGATCATGACTCCGCCGTCCTCCTGCCATCTCTGCAGTGCGTACGCTCGCTCCTGCGGCCTCTTCACCGTGGCCAGCTCCGTCACCTGACACACCACCACACACTCACTACGCGCCCTGCACCCGCTCCGCCTCACACATCAGCTACAAGACTCTTCCCAGCTAACTGGAGGGTGTACGTAGGACCATATCAAAGCTCTACCTCTAAACTCTCCTCGTCCGTCAAACCCTCCTGCCACTTCTCAAACTCGTTGAGCCAGTTGAGGACGGTGTTGAGGGGACACACCACCAGAGCCGTGGAGAAGTCCAGTTTCTCACACAGGAGCATGGTGTGGAGGAACGTCACCACCTGCAGGACAACGGAAGAACAGCACCGTGCTGAGCAGCCAATAACCATGTATAGTATACCAACCGCTCAGGTCCAACCAAATGCCTCAAAATGTGATTCACCCTACAACACAATGACCTAAAATGGACTGATAAATGATACTACAGTAATACACAAAGTGACACCTATAAGGACCCAGATGTAGACACGTGAGGTTACCTGGAGTGTTTTGCCCAGACCCATGCAGTGGGCCAGGATACAGCCAGAACCTGATGACTTGGTGGTCTTCCTCACAGACTCACAACAGCAATCCCAAATGAACTGTACCCCTGTACACGACACATTTGAGCACAGTGGAGTTTAAAAGTGGATTCTTAAACTGAGAGATTCTTAAATAATGTTTAATGAAAATGGTTTGTGTGTCAAATTCAAATATATACAAAAGCGACTTTTACTAAGAGATACACATAGACTACTGTCTAAAAATGAAGTGAACAGACCATGAACCAAGCACAAATGACTACTGGCCATGGATTGTGTTTGGGAGCCATGACGTCTCCTTACACAGAGCACAACGCTCTGGAGCAGCAGCTGTGTGGCTCGTGGCTGTGTGATCTGTGGAAGCCCGTGTCCTCCCACAGAAATCAGGAGAGGGATGGCGACTACACACAGAAACTAAAACACTAAAACCCACCGTCCACCTGGTGGGGCTTCAGCTTGGTCACCAGGTTCCTGTGGACCTGGACGAGAGGCTCTTTGGTCTCTTCGTCCTCGTCCAGAACCAGCTTGGTGGTGATGGGGCAGGTGACCTGGGATGACTCCTCCACCACGATGGTCTGAAGAGACAGGAGCCCGTCAGAAGGCGGCAGTCCAACAGCATCAGCGCTAAACAGACCCTCGCAGCCGTTGGGGTGGAGGACCCTACGCACCTCTCTCAGCTTCTCCCTCAGCTGTTCCCTCTCGGCGATACGCCTGCGTCGCTCCTCTTCCTCCTTCAGGGCGTTCTGGGTCTCCGAGCGCAGCTTGTCCACCTTCAGGATCTTACGGATCTTTTTCCGCCCCTTGGGAGTGCCCTTGTCATCGCCGTCTTCATCATCGTCATCCTCCCCGCCCTCCTCTGCGCTCTGCAAGGGGCCAAGAGTGTAATATCAGACATCACACAAAACCATTCGCCAACGTGCCACCCCCACACCCCGGCACCCTCACACCCCCACACCTATAAACCCCCACACCCATACACCCCCACACCTATACACCCTCACACCCCCACACCCCGGCACCCTCACACCCCCACACCTATACACGCCCACACCCATACACCCCCACACCTATACACCCCCACACCCCCACACCCATACACCCCCACACCTATACACCCTCACACCCCCACACCTATAAACCCCCACACCCATACACCCCCACACCTATACACCCTCACACCCCCACACCCCGGCACCCTCACACCCCCACACCTATAAACCCCCACACCCATACACCCCCACACCTATACACCCCCACACCCCCACACCCATACACCCCCACACCTATACACCCTCACACCCCCACACCCATACACGCCCACACCTCCACACGCCCATACACCCCCGCACCCCCATACACCCCCGCACCCCCACACGCCCATACACCCCCGCACCCCCACACCCCCACACGCCCATACACCCCCGCACCCCCACACCTCCACACGCCCATACACCCCCGCACCCCCACACGCCCATACACCCCCGCACCCCCACACACTCCCGCACCCCCACACCTCCACACGCCAACAGCCACCTTTCAGGTACCTTGGCACTGGAGGAGGAGTCTTGGACCTTGATGCGACGACGTTTTTTCTTCTTTTCTTTTCTTTTCTGAGAACTTTCATTGTCCTTGTCAGCTTTCTTAGAAGACCTGCAAGAAGAGCCATTTTACTAAACGGTGTCAATGTAAGAGATGAGGCTGAAGGAGGCTTTGACGTGACCCGAGCAGACCAGTAAACCCCCGGTGCTCACCGTGTCCGCCGTCTGTTACCCTTGCCTTCCTCCTCTTCCTCACTGACTGCTTCACTCAGCGCCGACTCGCTGGCCGATCCAGAGCCCGACTGCTTAAAGTCCGAATCCGCAGAATCGTCACTGTCCACTTTTTGCAAGACAAAAGCACGAATGAGCAAAGTGTGACACAAACCCAGGCAGAGCAGCACCGACAAACAGCACCAGCATCTCCCTCTTCACCGGGGCGAGACATCTACCTTTCCTCCTGCCCTTCCTCTTCACCACCTTCTTGTTCTTGGCTGGTTTGTCGTCGTCATCAGACTCGCCCTCGCTGAGTGTCAGCTTCTTACGCAGCAGACGGTGCCTGCGGCTGGCCTTCTTCACGTCCACGTCCGAGCCAGAATCAGAGTCCGAAGCGTCCTCCTCCTCCTCCTCCTCATCTTCCTCTGCAAAGAGGTAAGACAGAAATGCTGGATAAGAAACAGATCCACGTTCTTGTTGAGCAGTAATTATGGAAATTCTTTAACAGTTGTCCGAGTTTGTGTATTTGTATGCCCAGTGCTGGATGGTGCTCTGCCACTAGGGTCTGTCCTCTCTCCCCTTCCTGCACCCCATTCAGTCCCCCAGGGGGCTGTGGCTTCCGGTAGAGAGAACGCTGTGTGTGATTGGCTGCTGCTTCACACTGGGGTGTGTGTGTGTGATTGTGCAAGACATCTTGGGGGCATCTTGAAAGGTGCTACATAAATTGAACATTTATTCATCTGTACAATACAATACCTCTTTTACGTTCACATATTTTTTCTTTTTCCAAGATTGTGCACACAAGTAAATCATACCAGGATATGCAGGACCACACAACTGGCTTCTGTGATGTTATAGCAAGAGATGAGCCAACTGTAAACGCGGTAGTGAAATACCACAGTGCTGTGAGCCACCAAAGCGGCCTGTCAGCTTCACTCCATGGAGCTGCATGAAGGACATGGAGGCACACATCACAAGCCTCAAAAGCTTTTTATTAAGGGTTTCCTGACCTTTCTTCTCCTCCAGATTCTCATCTTCGTTCTTTGCTTTTGTGGAAGACTTCTCGTTCTCTTTTTGGCAGTCGTCTTCATCCTCCGAGCTAGTGGCGTCACCGGAGGAGTAACTGGCTTTGATCTGAGCTAGCAGCATCTTCTTTGCAATTCTTTGGGGAAGAGAAACGTTCAGCTGTCAGACGCCACTTTTACCTCCTCAAACAGCCGCGCACAAGTGACTTAACATACCAGAGTCACTCCACATGCTGCTAAGTGCAACTGAATGCTTCAAAATTTTAATTTTGCAGTCAAATCCTTTATATGATTTTAATCAGCAAAAACCCACGAGTGCATTACTGTTCAAAGATGATGGGCAACCTAAAAAGGTCAGCTTTAAACACTTACACTTTTATATTGACTCAGTTATGATGCAAACTCCTAATTAAAACATTTAAAGATTTTTGATACCTGACTTTTTTAGGTGTGAAGAGATTTTAATATAATGTTTTATGCTTATATTTTTAGGACAAACACAAGATGTTTGAAAAGTAAGGAAACAATCATAACACTCGTTGCTGACCTATAAGCACTGCACGTGCTTGCTCCTGATTACCTCCAGGAACTTATTTCCTATTATGAACCCCCACGTCCACTAAGATCACAGGGTGCTGGCCTCTTATTAGTTCCAACAATTAATAAGGTAACCGCAGGGGGAAGAGCCTTTTCTTATAAGGCCCCCCAGCTTTGGAATAATCTTCAGGATTGTGTCCAGGACTCTGACACAGACTCAACCTTTAAGTCTAGGATGAAAACTTACTTATTTAGTTTAGCATTTGGTAATTAATGTACCCCCTTAGATAAAGGTACAGATCCAGGGGTGCATGGGCGAAGGGTTTTATGGTAGACTGGGGGGATGGTGCTGTTATCCTGTCACTGCACATGATCACTCAAGTTTGTTGACATTGTAGTGTATGTATGCAAACGTCTCATGGTGCTTCCAAGTCTGTGTTATCTTCTGGTTCTGCCCTGTTAACTAGGCTGTAATAATTTGATGCTGAAGTTGCTGCTACACTCCAGAAATGTTTAATTTTCCTCTGTCCCATATATAATCCCATACACAGCTAATTGTCCCTCTTTTCTTTGTCCAAATGGCTGCCTTCCTCCCCGAGAAATACTGAGACATGAACAGATGAGCCTTTCCTGCTATTCACCCTGGGCCTGCCACCTCCTGCCTAACCAGCTATGAATGAAGGATCAACCCACTGCTCTTGCCCCTCCCACCCCAAAATCTCCCCTGCTCCGGCTAATGCTAGTAACTAGTTTCCTTTGGTGATCATAAAAAATCTGACTGTTTCTGTTTGCACGAACAACCACTGTTAAGTTTATCTAATCTAGTCTGTATAGATTAGATCTGTATAGATCTATAGATCTGTATATATATATATAGATATAGATCTGTATAGATGTGTATATTCAGGTATAATTGTTAGGTATCATTTGACTTTCGTCTAGTGGTTTTTCCAGCTTAGAGTACCTTGTGTTCAGGACTATCTATTCTACCTTGGAGATTCCAAGCAACTACATAGCACTTTTGTAAGTCGCTCTGGATAAGAGCGTCTGCTAAATGCCATAAATGTAAATGTAAATGTAGTCTATCTAATCTTGCATATAAGGTAAAAAAAAAATGAAATAGTACATATTTAAGAAATCACAGATCATTATTCCAGTCCACTTTTACGTTTTCTTGTAAACTTAAAAAACGTGTATTGTGTTATTTAAATAACATTTAAAGAACATTTTGATCTTTAAACGGTAAAAGTCTTAAGGGTGAATTTATTGGATTTATATTTCCTGGTCGCAAAACGTAAGCGACATGTAGGAGGAGTAGGATTCGATTAGGGCTGAACGATTAATTGCATTTGCAATAATCTCGCGATATTTTAAAACACGATTCTCTAATCGCACAGGCTGCGATTTAAACTGGTCACGTGACTTGGGAGCGAGCCGAGCCGAGGACGAACTGAGCAAACCCAAGCAGGAGGCAGGGAGGTGGAGAAGTGAAGTTAACACAGCGCACTTTAACTTGTTGCACAATGGCTTCAGGCTCGACAGAAGCTGACACGACTGAAAGTCTAATACCAAAGAGGGGCAGCACATAAGTTGTGTGAAATTACTTTGGCTTTTAAAAAGATGCCGCTCAACGTCAGGTACTGTGTAAAACGTGCCTTGCTACTGTTGCTACGACGCGAGGTAAAACTACAAACCTTCTTCAGCATTAAAAAAACACCACAAAGCCTCGTATGATATTTGTAAGGCTAAAATGCCAACGACCAGTGCTGCATCTTCAAATACGCAAAAGTGTTTCTCTGCACTTATACAGCCTTAGTATGCGGTGAGCAGCGAAATACCGTAAAATCACGCATATAGGCGCAATAAGATTTAAAGCACGGATGAATCGCAAAAGCGCGGATAGCTGACAGGGTTCACTGACCGAACCGTTTGAAAGTGTAACTCCTTATGGATATAATTGGAAGCGGCACGCTGAAATAACTCGGGCAGTAACGGAGTTCATAGTGAAAGACATCATGCCCGTTAATATAGTGAACAAGCCCGGCTTCATGGCTTTGTTAAACACACTGGATATGCGCTACCAAACGCCCTCACGCACATATTTTAGCCAAGTTGCTATACCTGCAGGGTTGCCAACTCTCACGCATTGAGCGACTTAGACTAAAAAGTTACTAGTTTGCTCTGGCGCCAACCACAGGCGATCGATCGATCACGATATAATAATAATACTTAAATTTAGTCCATTTTAACCCCCCCCCCCCCACCCCATAACAACAAATTACCCACTCCAGGTACAAGTCTCACTCCAAGCGATCTTGAAAAGTTGGCAACCCTGTATCTGAGCTGTATAAAAAATGCAGAAACAGAGTTTCCTGAAAACAGTGGGAAAATATCGCGATTTTAAATCGCAATCGCAATTTATAGATAAAAAATTGCAATTAGATTATTTTCCAAAATCGTTCAGCCCTAGATTCGATGCAGCTCCGCCCCCTGGACAGACCAAAAGAAACTATGGACGGTGGGAGGAGTTGGACCTAGATCTAGCTCCACCCCCTGGACGTTTGCTTCTGCAGCGACGGATACTTGGACTGCTATGCAAGATCCAACACTCAATATTTGTTTAGTATAGCATAATGTGTGTTTTCATGATCGTGATTATTTCACTGCTCTAAAATGTAGACAATAGACATTCATATGAATTTTCCCCCTAAAAGAAATACATTTATCTATGAAACAAATATTGCTTCATGTATTATTGGTGACCAATCCCCATGTGTGATACACCAGTCAAGACTATAAAAGGTTTTGTGTGATCCGAGTGAAATTAAATGAAAGCTGCCCTCTCAGATCTCCAACGGTTCCTTAAAGTCACACTCCCCTTCACATTTATCGACTGCTCTCAGAACGATCAGTTGCGTTAGTGACGCTGCAGACTCGGTGGGGTTGGCCACTGGACTGAATGCTGAAGTCATCAACCACCCCAGTAGGCTCACACAGGGCCCCATTTATCTCTCAGAGTTGATCATCATAAAAATGAATGGCTTCCATCTTCCTGAACTGGGGTCAAATTTGTCTGATCTCCAATACAGTTCCAAAGCATAAGCCAAAGGGGTCTCTTGTAAGTCCATGTTATCAGGCTAAAGGTCCTGTATCCTCACCTGCTCGCATTTGTGATTAGAATGACGTGATCGTGCTGAATAAGAACTGACTGAAGAGGGGCCAGCTATGTTTGCTTTGAACTTGAAATACATTGAGCTCCTGATGCCCCTACTTAGATAAAAGACACAAATGTTCCTTATTTTCTGTAGCTCACGTTTTACTGCAGTATACAATTATTTTATTAAACCATCCATGACTCTGATGGTGGACACGATATGGCCGAGGTCCATATGCTTCTGAATGCTGATAAGAACTGACCCAAGCTGTCCCTTGCAAATCTCTAGATCTGGGCTTACAGTGTGTTAGCCAGCACTGATGGTTACAGTTGCCCAATGCAATAACACTGCAGAACACACAGAAGTGTGCTCCATTTTGCCACATTTAACGTCTTAAGATTTCCATGTGTCCTTGATGCATTAAGCCTACTGAACTGTGCAGGTCTAACATACTTTCATATCCTTCTGCTTCAGCTGCACAACATGCACTCCTTGAGTTACCGTAGAGGAGGGCAACCAGCCTACAATATGTTCATGTAATAACTTTTTAAAATATAACCATAAAAAAAAGCTGATCATCATCAAAACAGAGTTAATGATGTGTTAGCATTTTACTGGAAACATAAAACTTGCACTATTTGCACCTGTGAATATAAAGTGCCCATGTAATTACTATAATATCCAACCAACCTCTCTATACTTTAATTCTAATAATGAATTAAATGGTTACGAGTTCAAGATCATTCTATAAAAAATAAATATCAGCTTGGGACTAAACAATGTTACCGATACCTCACTACGGAATCTGAATTTGTGGGGAACTACTAAAATTGTGCGCAGGTTACAATGTACATATATAATCTTTAGACACACAGAACCACTGACATTGTAGCAGTATTAAAACAGTGGCAAGTCTGTATTATTGGGATGTTATCAATAATAATATATTATATTTTATTTCAACAATATTTTAAACTGTAATGAGAGCTAGTTTTCCTCTCACTGACACAGTCTTTGGGTTATGTTGAGATAAACTGTTTTCGACACCCCCACTCCCCACCACCACGAGTGCCAAAATTTCTTGTTTCTTGTTTCTGTGTAAACCAGTTTTGTAAAGTGCTTCAATAATTCAATAATCCTATTCAATAGACTGACTTTTTTTTTCTTTTAAGTTTCATTGAAAATGAGTGAAGATGCTACAGCAAGGTGCTAGCAACACCAAGGTCATGAGTTCCATTCCCACACCTGTAATCAGTGATGGCCAAGTTACCTTGAAAAAGTAATCCGATTACTGATTACTCCTTTTAAAAGTAACTTAGTTACGTTACTGATTATTTGATTTTAAAAGTAACTCCGTTAGATTACAAGTTACTTTAGTAGTTACATTCAACATCAAATCAAATCATGCACTCATTAGATTTGATTTGATTTGAACATCAAAAGAAATTTTTCCAATACTCACTTTATTGGAAGTGCATTTTTAACAGTAACAATGTATTGAAGCAGGTTCGGTAACCGAGGAAGAAACTGCTTAATCCAAAAATCCCGAGAAGGGAAACTTTATTGATAGCGCAACCATGGCGCGCGCAGGCTCCGCCCCCCAGTGTCACTTAAAGGGCTAAGACTCCCTGAGTGGCCAAGTGTCCGTTAGGGAATTCACCGTGAGGAGTAGTAGTCACTACAGTATCTCCTGACATTACGTTTGTGTAGCTGCGCGGTATTATTTGTACATTTATTTGTTAACGTAATACAAGTGAACTGTTCAGGCAGACAGCTATTTGTTGTGAAACTAAATACCATTACAATTAAGCATTTTAAAGTAGGCTACATTAGTCAAAATTCCAGCTCTTTTCAAACGTGGAACACAATGCAACATTAAAATTCATCAGGTAAATGTTCCTTCCCCTGTTTTTGAGGGGTGTTTCTTTATACTACCACATATCGTTACGGGAGGACACTGCACAGAATGACTTGTAAAACGTGCTCGCGCTCTCACAGGGTCACTGTACGGCGCTACGGTCAGACGCAAAATAGAACTGAGCCAAGAAGAAAGCAAATATATACATTTTTACTAGGGAAAAAAAAATAGTAACGCACAGTTACGTGGTTAAGTAACTTTAATCTGATTACTGGACTGGAAATAGTAGCGCGTTATATTACTCATTACCGAAAAAAGTGGTAAGATTAGAGTAACGTGTTACCGACATCACTGCCTGTAATGTTATATAAAGAAATATGTAATTGTGCGTGCCAGAGGTCATGTCATGAGTCTTAAGGCTACAGCAGGGGTCGGCAACCTATGGCACGCGTGCCACCGTTGGCACGCCGAGGCATAATCACTGGCACGCGACACGCTGGACCAGCATCAGCAAAAAAATTTATAAATTAATATAAATTATTATATTAATGGATTATACTTTCGCGAGTGACCGTAGCATGCGAAAGTGCGCGAGCGGCGGAGGCGTTTATACTTGGCGATCGATCGCGATATAATACTTAATTTGTGTCCAATTACACCCCCCCCCCCCCCCCCCATCAACGACTTAAACTCGACACCCCCCCGCTCCAATTTTATTTGTTGACAGTGGCACACTCATTGACTAGACATGTTAAAGTTGGCACTCCATGTCTCAAAGGTTGCCGACCCCTGGGCTACAGTCAAAGTCAAGGCACAAGTCTTTTTATGCTTAAAGACAGGAGACGGAAAATAACTTTCATTTCATACATTAGGCATAAACTAAACAAACCTATCCAGGTGTCTTATTAAGTTTGATGTGGTTGTTCCAGTGTCTTTAATTTTCCTTCAGTTATGTCCACAGATTTTAAACTCTCTATAGCCAAATTCAGCCAAATTTATTGAATACCTTCAAACATCACTGGGCCAACCTTCACTCAAATGAGCCAACCTGAAGTATCACCATGCACACATCACACGGTACGTGTCTGGGCTGACGTATCACCATTAACACGGTACGTGTCTGGGCTGACATATCACCATTAACACGGTACGTGTCTGGGCTGACATATCACCATTAACACGGTACATATCTGGGCTGACGTATCACCATTAACACGGTACGTATCTGGGCTGACGTATCACCATTAACACGGTACGTGTCTAGGCTGACGTATCACCATTAACACGGTACGTGTCTGGGCTGCTGTATCACCATTAACACGGTACGTGTCTGGGCTGACGTATCACCATTAACACGATACGTGTCTGGGCTGACGTATCACCATTAACACGGTACGTGTCTGGGCTGACGTATCACCATTAACACGGTACGTGTCTGGGCTGACGTATCACCATTAACACGGTACGTGTCTGGGCTGACGTATCACCATTAACACGGTACGTGTCTGGGCTGACGTATCACCATTAACACGGTACGTGTCTGGGCTGACGTATCACCATTAACACGGTACGTGTCTGGGCTTGCCACTCTTATTATCCCTGGGAAGGCGCCACCACATTCATGATTTAGAATAGAAAATAAAATACAATTGGAAGCCTTATTAAAAGCCTTACATAAAAAAATGAAGCCTCCAATCTAAAGACAGCCATCTGTGTGTGTTAATCTGCCATAGTCAAAAACCAAGCTCATCAATAATAGAATTCAAATTATCAGCCAATATTCCTACGATAAGCAAAAATTCTGTCGATAATTGGCCATTGGGTTTCCGCGCAAATTTGTTTACATGAGAATAAACCGCAACTACGTGAGATTTCAGAAAGGCACGCAGTGCTGACGAATCTGTGATCAGAGAGCGACATCTACCGGTTAGGAAATGAGTGCAGTACACGTAGAGCATATACGTCAATAAAGCCTGGTTTATACTTTCGCGAGTGACCGTAGCGCGTGACCGCCCACCTCGCGCTACCCTGCGCAAACGGTGGAGGTGTTTATACTTTCGCAAGCGTCCCTGCGGTGTTCTCCAAAACGATAGGTGTTTTGTCCGAAACGATAGGTGGTAGAAACACCCCTCAAAACAGGGGAATTAACATTTACCTGACCAATTTTAATGTTGCTTTGTGTTTCAGGTTTGAAAAGTGCTGGAATTTAGGCTAAAGTACTTTAAAATGCTTGAAATTGTAACTACTTCGTTTCACAACAAATATCTGTCTGACTGAATAGTTCTCTTGTATTACGTTAACAAATACGAGCCTCTTGTAATTCCAGGACGAAACATGAGGGAACGTGAAGATTGGGCGGTTTTTTTTTTTTTTGAGGAAGAGTATCATACACAATTACAGCAAAGACAGTAAACAAAGTCACATACAAAGACAGTGCACACAGTTCCTCCATTTAAATTTTTATTTATTTTTTATTAAACCCTAACACAAGACAGACAGACAACAACAGTCATACGGGGGGTGGGGGGGGGGGGGGGGGGGGGGGGGGGGGGGGGGGGGAGCTCAGTCAACCGGTAAAAATGAAAGATGATTAAACTGTAAAAAAATAAGGATTCCATGTGGAATAGAATGCTGCAGTTTTGCCTCTAACTGTACATCTTATTTTCTCCAATCTAAGAAAATACAAGACGTCTTGGAGCCATAAGACAACAACCATTAAATAATGTGATAAAAAGCGAATTATTTCGAGTATAGGTATAAATATTTAACTTAATTAAGTTTAACATGCTGGGAAATATTGAAATGGACCTTGAAAGTGACATACAAGTGCTTGAATTCCACCTTATAAAGGTGTATGTACCCTGAAAACGTGAGTTAAATATTTATTCATATACTCGAAATGATTCAAAATAGTTTGCTTTTTTATCACATTATTTAATGGTCGTTTATTGTCAAAACGCCCAAACTTAACGTCTTCACGTTCTCTCATGTTTCGCCCTGGAATTGTATTATTACAATACAAGAGAACTGTTCAGTCAGATAAATATTTGCTGTGAACTATTTCAAGCATTTTCAAGTACTTTAGCATAAATTCCTGCACTTTTCAAACCTGAAACACAAGGCAACATTAAAATTTGTCAGGTAAATGTTCCTTCCCCTGTTTTTGAGGGGTGTTTCTTTATACTACCACATATCGTTTTGGACGACACTGCAAAGAATGTGACGTGGCAAGTATGAACGCTTCTGTCAGAAATAAATCCTCTTTCTGCAGTATCTGGTTATATTCCAACTTGGCATTAAAACGGACGTTTACAACAGTTGTTGATCAGATACTGACCCAGGCTCAGTTATATCAGATATTAAATAATTTAAACCTAAATTATACTGACAATCCATGATTTAGATTTCTCTAATTTTGCAGTATTTATATAAACAGGTGTACAGCTTGTTTTTTTTTTTAAAGGAGACATTTTGTATACAATAGTTCCAGGTTTCTACAAAAAATAGTTCATTGAACAACAAAAAAAAACTTTTGTTGTAATTTCTTTAAGGGTCAGTGTATCTTTTAATAATATATGTAACAAACTGTGATACCGTGATAACCGTGATCCCGTGATATTTTCTGAGACGGTTATCATACCGTGAAAATCTCATACCGTTGCAACCCTAATTGGCAGTAATGTGTGAAGCACTACTTCAAACTTCTACATTCAGAGAGTACCCAAAGGGAAATAGCACCACAAAAAGAAACATCAATTACCTGAGGCAAGAAGTAGGAGTGGGCACTATAAGTGTAGCCTGGTGCTATGCAACGCAGAAAACATTATGTACACCTGATCTACAATGGAGATTATGAATCTCAATAGTCAGTGACCTATAGCCCATGATAACCTGTTTCAGGTGTTTTAGGAGTCAGATTATGACAAATGTGGAACCACCGGATTTGAAATGGACTGAGAATCTCAAAGGTAGAGAACGAGAAGGTCATTCATACCTGTTCTCAGGATCATCATCGTCATCAACCATTTTAAAAGATTCATCCTTGACTTCAGGTTCATCTCCTGAACAAATCAACAAATTGATTATGATAATATCCAGAGGTGCTGAATTGTGCTAATGCATCATTTTGTTCATTTATTGGTTTGATTGATTACATAGTTAACTGCAAAAAAAGAAGAAAAATTAGGAAAAATTGTGTTGTGTAAACCAGGTTGGTAAAAAGAGAAACACCGGTTCATTACCTACAGAAACCTAAATCCAAGCTTTTCTCTCATCCACTTTTCTTAACGCTGCCAATACACTGTAACTGCATTAATAAACCTAAACACAACCCTTCAAGCTAAAGACTTTCAGCCAGCTCACCTGATGACTGATGGAAAGCATCAATACCAGTCCCAATCGATTCATGGATGGGTTTCATCTTCTGCTGGTCACCACTCTCTTCTCCAGAGTCTGCGACTTGCTCCTCCTCTTCATCGCTGGAGGACGACTGTTTTGTGGCATTTCCTTTATTTCTCTGTGACCTCCGTATCCGCTCAAACGATCTCTTGGGAGCTTTTTTGCCCTCCTTCTTGCTCTCATCTTCTTGTTTCTTAGCTCCCTTAGGTGATTTCTTATTTGTGCTGAGCTTACTTAGTTTCTTAATTTCCTTCTCAAGGTCCGAGTCATGATTTGAGGAGTCCGACTCTTTACCCTTCTTCTTCTTGGTCACTCTCTTCTTTGTCGTGGATGATTTCCCAGCGCGTTCAGAATCGGACGAGCTGGCGATGAGTTTGCGCTTCGTTGTGGTTTTGGAATGAGGTCGAGGTGATGGCTTTTTGTTCTCATCACCATCACCTGTGTGCTTCCCATTGTGTTCTGCTTCACGTTCATCCGAACTGGCCTCCATCCCCGCAGTCTGCAGAAGCACCTCAGGGACCTCATCCGAGTCAGAGTCGGATACACTGGAAGGATGAGGTCCTGGACCTTTGTCGTGCGTTTTTGAAGCCTTGGGCTTCTTCCTCCTTCCTTCAGATGACTTGCGCAGTGGAGTGGTCTTGATCCTGGGGGAGCGTCTGCTCTCTGACCCCTCCTCTGGTGACTGGGTGTCCTCTCGCCCTTTTGACCGTGATGTGCCTTCATCTCTCTTAATTGTGATCTTAAGAGGAACGGGGGTGAGCTTTACAACAAGCTTTTTACCCAAATTTGCAGAACTTTTAACAGGCTCTTCAGCCTCTTCATTAGACCCTGTGGTCCTGTGTAACTCACTGTCACTAGTCTCAGCGTTGTTCTGCTCTTCCTCCTGCTTTACACAGTCTGCAAGCCTCTCCACCATCGCAAAGAGCTCTTCAGGGACAGACGGCGGAATAGACACAATATCTTTATCTAGCGAGGCTTCGCCAGCTGATGTTGCTCCATCGTCGCAGTCAGGTTCAACCTCACTACAAACAACCTTTTCATTGTCTTCAGCTTCTGTTGACTTGGCCTCTGTAGTCTCTGTTAAGGGCACAGGACTATCCTTCATTTCTGTGTCGGGTGAAACCGCATCTTGAATGTCCATGCTAGTCTCAGGAACCATGGGATCTGGGTCTGGGTCTGTAGTGGCATCCAAAGTGGTCTCCTCCCTTTCATTATGCTCATTAACCTGTTGTCTGCTGGGAACCTTGCTATCTAGATTCTGACCATCTGCCAAGCCATGTTCTTCTCCGTTTTGCAGCTCCAAGGTTCTGAATTCTTCCTCCAGAGCCACCTCCAAAGCATTGTGCACCTTTTTCAGGTCTGCCAAAACAGATTTAAAGGCTTTCAGGTGCCTGTACCTCATGACGTTGCCTGCGCACTGCCCCGACGCCTGCTGTATGAACTGCACAAATGTGCTGTTCAAACCACTGGTCGTCTCAATCAGTTTCTTTGTCTTTTTGATTAGCTCCTTTGGAACCTTCAACTTTTTGTAGGAAAAGGTTACGGTCCCAGTTCCACTAGCGCCGAGATCCTGTCCATTCAGAGCCGTGTTCTGACTCTTTCCATGTTTGTGCTTCCAATTATCCCGTTTCGCCTTGTCACTCTCTTCCTTGGCCTTTCGCATGCATTGCAGGTTCAGCAGAAGCTTCTGACATGCTCCTACGATGTCCTGGAGAGGCTCTGGATGGCACAGGTAGCAATACCACTTGTTATCTTCATTCATGATTTTAGAGAGCTCCTTTCTTCCAAGATTACGCAGAATGCATTTTTTGCAAAAGGCATTGCTACAATAGTCACAGCAAATCAGGTTGCCCCCTTCTGCACACCACCTGGAAAACAACAAAATTCACAAATGTATTTGAAAGAATATTTTACTAAAGATGAAAGACAATGCTTATTCTAAGAGAAATGCATGAATCATATTGCTAAGATTACAATTCAAAACAAGTATGAAAAAAGTGAATAGAAATTAATTGATTATAGATAATGGTGAATGTTCCAATGAGAACATCTAGTGCCTCTGGTGCTTGTTATGCCATAAGTGATTACATGCATCTTATTTCTGTTTATAAATCAAATTAGACTACTGGCTTTATATACTGTTGATAATTGACCACATAATTGACACTTGGGGTGGGGGAGTTGCTCAGCTTGTTGGTGGCATGATTGTGTGTTCTCTTTTTCCTTTCTTTTTGGACCTTCATCCTCACGTATGTAAAAGGCCTAAAACATCCAGCATTTTCTTTTCCGTGTTGACATTTGCTTTTTACGGTGACCAAGACGTGTGTGGCCATTTTTGCATTGCTTTGAGCATTCTTTATAGGACCTGTCTACCGGCACACCAAATTGGATGATCATACACGACCCTAAATGCAACCATTAGATACTCTGCTGCTCAGAGTGTGTGGAGCTCTGCATTACTAATACGTGTCTACAGTGCATGTGCAGGTCTACTGGTTGGGTTCCATTTTTTTTCTTTTCTTGCAGCACCTGACTGGAAGCCGCTTCCTCACGATCCCTCAGCTGAGCACAGACAAAACAGCCGTCACAGACACGGCTAACTAGCACAGTCACTCCTGCTGTTGCTGGTTGTAACGTGTAATCTGCTTTTTACTTGTCGTCTTCCCTGGTGTTTTTTGAATACGAATCTCGACTGCCCTTTGCATTTTGAGTATTATGTGACAATTTGACATAAATCTAGACACACGTGAGGACATCAGAACTACAGAAGAGTGTGTGGTGACGCACACGTGAGGACATCAGAACTACAGAAGAGTGTGTGGTGACGCACACGTGAGGACATCAGAACTACAGAAGAGTGTGTGGTGACGCACACGTGAGTACATCAGAACTACAGAAGAGTGTGTGGTGAAGCACACGTGAGTACATCAGAACTACAGAAGAGTGTGTGGTGACGCACACGTGAGTACATCAGAACTACAGAAGAGTGTGTGGTGACGCACACGTGAGGACATCAGAACTACAGAAGAGTGTGTGGTGAAGCACACGTGAGTACATCAGAACTACAGAAGAGTGTAGATGGTGGAACCAAAAATACTGAAAAATCTGGGGCAAATTCACAAAACACTGGAAGAACGTCACTCCCTTACCTCTACTACACATTCCTGCTTCTTGTTATTTTTTTTATGTAAATTAGCCATTTTCAATGGCCGCCCTCAGGTTTTTGCATAGACACCCCCCCATGACTCATAAGCTTTGCAGTCTGGTGCCATCATATGTTTAGAAAAGCACAATCACGCATTCTATTCATCATGTGTTCGCAAATCCCTGACTATTTAGTCTCTTTGATTAACACTGCAGTCACATTTTGCATATTTAAATACGAGCGTTCTCAAAGCGGACACATTTTCATCTTTGGCTCCCTTTGTTTAAACCTTTTATATGAGATTTTAAAGCACCTGCTCTCACACACCTCTTTAGCTCCTTTATTCACCTAGTTGCGCCTTTATTTCGCTTATCTGCACATCATTTTAATAACGTAACTGCAGCTGACTCATTTGTGAAGCTACTTGGCATGAAGAAGAAAAAAAACACTTTACCCACCTGCACTGTTCATCCATGCCATCATCGTCCTTACTGATGTCATCACTCATGTAATACTTGAAACATGTCTGAGAGAAACCCAGCAGAATGGCAGTTAATCAACACTAGCTGTGAACACTGGTGAACGGTTCTCAGGAGAACGTTCTTTGATATCTACCTTGCAGATGAGAACGTTGAGTGCAGGATGCTGGAAGATGGAGTCCCTCTGGAAGTGATTGACCTGCTGTCCACAGGCAGTGCAATTAACGATCTCCTGAAGGTGCTCGTCTGGACAAAAACACAAACAAAACATCATAAATCTTTGTCGGGGGGGGTGGACCAAAAACAAATTATTATTAATAATAATAACGTACAAAATAAAAAACAAAAAAGCACCACCATCCTACACACATACACATCCATCACATACAGCTATATGCTAACTCACCACAACGCTTCCGTACAACATCGTCTTTGACTTTGCTGCCTCCTTTGTTACGAAACTCTGGACCTTTGAAGTCATCTCTACCTTCATTACACACAGGTTCCGGCTTCACCACTACTGTATCTACAAAGATAACAAATAAAATAAGGTGAAACAATGAGGCCTGCAGCTGCCCAACCACTGGTCAAACGTTCACGTAAAGCGCTCACTCACCTTCTGGTAGTGCGTCCATGTCCAAAGTGCCATCAGTAACGTTGCCAGCAGTACAATCCTGCTCACTGTCATTTGCAGATTCTGATTCATTCAACTCTACATGTTTGGTAACAACAGCAGGTTTTCTACAAATATAAGAGAATAACAACTAAACCATGAATACATGATCAGATTCAGCAGATAATCCTTTATGAAACTAAACAGCAGCCCAAAACTTACATAAATATATGAAAAGAAACTTGCATATACAAAATTGTTACTTATGAATTTAATATTTCATTCTTCCACCTCAAAATCTCAGTTAAATATCAATCAGTAAAAGAAAACTATGCAATATTTTCACTGTTTCATAACATTTTTCAGTTAAGAAGAAATTGATCGCTTTCATTAATATCATGATACATATACCAGAGCAAGAACGATAAATAACAATAAACATTCTACTGCTACCATTTGACACCGTCAGGATGTTTCACATTACTTCACTGTTGAATAATTGTGCACTTTGTGGAGAAAGTACAAACTATAAAAAAAAAGGGGGGGGGGGGGGGGGGGGGGGGGTTGTGTTATCTTCTAAATGTTCTAATTGTCAAAATTTGTCAAAATGCACAAGTACAGCACCACATCTTACTGAAGTGCACACACTGCTTCATCACATCTTACTGAAGTGCACACACTGCTTCATCACATCTTCCTGAAGTGCACACACTGCTTCATCACATCTTCCTGAAGTGCACACACTGCTTCATCACATCTTACTGAAGTGCACACACTGCTTCATCACATCTTACTGAAGTACACACACTGCTTCATCACATCTTACTGAAGTGTACACACTGCTTCATCACATCTTACTGAAGTACACACACTGCTTCATCACATCTTACTGAAGTACACACATTAATACTGCTTCATCACATCTTACTGAAGTACACACATTAATACTGCTTCATCACATCTTACTGAAGTACACACATTAATACTGCTTCATCACATCTTACTGAAGTACACGCATTAATACTGCTTCATCACATCTTACTGAAGTACACGCATTAATACTGCTTCATCACATCTTACTGAAGTGCACACATTAATACTGCTTCATCACATCTTACTGAAGTGCACACATTAATACTGCTTCATCACATCTTACTGAAGTGCACGCATTAATACTGCTTCATCACATCTTACTGAAGTGCACGCATTAATACTGCTTCATCACATCTTACTGAAGTACACTCATTAATACTGCTTCATCACATCTTACTGAAGTACACTCATTAATACTGCTTCATCACATCTTACTGAAGTGCACACATTAACACTGCTTCATCACATCTTGCTGAAGTGCACACATTAATACTGCTTCATCACATCTTACTGAAGTACACGCATTAATACTGCTTCATCACATCTTACTGAAGTACACGCATTAATACTGCTTCATCACATCTTACTGAAGTACACGCATTAATACTGCTTCATCACATCTTACTGAAGTACACGCATTAATACTGCTTCATCACATCTTACTGAAGTGCACACATTAATACTGCTTCATCACATCTTACTGAAGTACACGCATTAATACTGCTTCATCACATCTTACTGAAGTACACGCATTAATACTGCTTCATCACATCTTACTGAAGTACACGCATTAATACTGCTTCATCACATCTTACTGAAGTACACACACTGCTTCATCACATCTTACTGAAGTACACACATTAATACTGCTTCATCACATCTTACTGAAGTACACACACTGCTTCATCACATCTTACTGAAGTACACACACTGCTTCATCACATCTTACTGAAGTACACACATTAATACTGCTTCATCACATCTTACTGAAGTACACACATTAATACTGCTTCATCACATCTTACTGAAGTACACACACTGCTTCATCACATCTTACTGAAGTACACAAATTAATACTGCTTCATCACATCTTACTGAAGTACACACACTGCTTCATCACATCTTACTGAAGTGCACACATTAATACTGCTTCATCACATGAAGTGATTTGGTTTGAACAGGCTACCTTCTGATTAACTACCTTCAAGCACATTAACAATGAGCTACTGTCCCATACTTTGGAAAGCAATCTGTGTATTATTAGCTCATTGACAGTTGGTCAAACAAATCTTACCTCTTTGAGCGCGATGAGGTCTTCATACCTTCGGTTGAGCAACCAGGCTAGAAACACGACACATTTTTTAAGGCTATATCAATTTAGTGAATGCAGAATTTCACATTATTAGTTTTTGACTACCTAGTTACTTATCAAAATCAATGCTACAGCACTAAAACGGTGTAAATATTATAAACTTATATGAACCAAGATCAACTGCTGATACTATTAGTTTAAACAAAAATGCTGTATTTTTGAAGTAGTAAGCAATATAAATCCATATATAAAATGCAATGAGCTTGTCAAGATATAACAAGATATTACAGGACTTTAACTATAAAACAGTGTTGGAGAACCTTTAAGGGATTGAATTATAAGTGGGTATAACCATTCAGAAGATTTTCTCAGAGCAAAAGAATACAATTAGATAGTTTTCTATCAAATATAGTAGCAGCCCAGAATAAGTAGTGTGTAGGTGTGAGCCAAAAAAACCAGAGCTAAAAAAAATTAACGGGGTGATAATGACACCTTCTGATGTGTACATATGACAACCACCTACATTGTGTAATTCATTACTATTCATTATTTATTCTGCTTAATGAACAATCATAAGTTTAGCGATCTTATTATTAAACTTACTAAAGTTCTTAATGAATAGCATGAGACTAACGTGCTATGAGGTAGTCAAGGTAACTATTCAGTAAGATCCTAAAATAAATCCATTGGCAAAATAACAAACACAAAAATTATCCTCCATATACAATATCTACACCACCATACTGAATACAAAAATCAACTTGTTAAGTACCTTGGCCATTATTTGGTCATTGGTGTTTGAGTCACTGGAGGCCATTTTACCTGTAGATGAAAGAGAACAGGTAGGAGGTGGGGATGTTAAAATTGTGGTCTGATGTAATGGAATTCTTGACTAAGCCCCACCAGTGATGTTACACAAATAGGTTCCAGAAAACAGGGAAGCACACACTTGTACTCCAAGAGTATGACCAAAGAACACTTCTTACACACACTTGTACTCCAAGAGTATGACCAAAGAACACTTCTTACACACTTGTACTCCAAGAGTATGACCAAAGAACACTTCTTACACACACTTGTACTCCAAGAGTATGACCAAACACTTCTTACACACACTTGTACTCCAAGAGTATGACCAAAGAACACTTCTTACACACACTTGTACTCCAAGAGTATGACCAAAGAACACTTCTTACACACACTTGTACTCCAAGAGTATGACCAAAGAACACTTCTTACCACTGGAGATTTCATTAACTCCGGATTCTGTACTTTCCTTCTCCAGAGAATAATCCAGGAATTCATGAAGTTTTGTGACCAATGTAGTGAGCTTGCTGGACCTAAAAATTGAAAGATTTTAAATGTCAGTGATAGAAATGTCTAAGGCAAACATGCCTAAATCAATACTTTGAAGATCTCCTGAAATCATATTTAAACATAAAATCAGTATTTACTGGGTAATTGTTAGCAAACAAGGGAACCTAAAGTTATATTTACTATTAGACGATGGCAAAATGTAAAAAAGTAATAAAAAAAAAAACATTTCAGTGATTGTAGGTATAGAACATTTTTTTTATACTATAGATTCAATTTCAGATTACAGAGAATTGGCAGTCACATGCAAACTACAAATAAATGTGACTTGAATAACCTCTCACATAAATCAAACAAGAAGAAGTTTGGTCAAAATACTCAATTCAGCACAACTGAAGTATGACAAAACCCAACAACAATAATGTACACACTTATTTCCAAGTACTTTTACATCCAGTTTGAATTACTCGTTTGTGATCTTATGACCTTTGACTCACTAACGTCCATGCTGTCAGGATGTCAACATTTCTTTTAACACCTGTCATCTCACCACACATGAATTCAACCGACATATCTGTTCTCATTCTGTACATTAATAACAAATAAAATCTTACAATAAATCAGCCCTGAGCTTTTTTGCCACTATAGTCAAATGGTAATGCACTGAGCTGCTCTTTGTAATGTCTCGATTATAAAGCAGGTTAACTCCAGGTATTACACTGGGAGTACAGCACATACCACCTTCATATACATTCGTACACAAATCCATTAGGTATCAAAAGTCCTCGAGTTGCAAGGGCAACCTTTTAAAAATGTCTGGTAAAGCAAACGTGTCATTGTAGCCTAGCTCATAGATTCTGAAAATTCATACGAATTACTTTATTATGCACATTTTAAATAATTCATTTTATTCCCTATTACTGTTTCAAAACACAATCGCTGCTTGGTGTAACAATAAAAAACACGTGCCCAAAACGCCGAATCTTGCACATGAAAGTGTTTAAGTGCACATTATGAAGTTTCAGCATACTGCGTGCTGTACTGTCTTAAGTGACCTGGGCGTTTTAAATGATGAGTGCTTCATGGGGAATAATAATAGTAATAATAATAATAAGTCTCGTGCTCGTTGTTTATTGACATGTGGCGTCATCACGAAGCTGCTGTAGCCGGTCCGCCGGAACCGAACCGCCGGTAGAGCAGGTGAAGCACTGCGTTCACACCGCGACCCAATACCGTTCACCGACCCGGGTTAGCCCGCAGGAGGGGACCCTGACCCGGGTTAGCCCGCAGGAGGGGACCCTGACCCGGGTTAGCCCGCAGGAGGGGACCCTGACCCGGGTTAGCCCGCAGACGGGGACCCTGACCGGGGTTAGCCCGCAGGAGGGAACCCTGACCCGGGTTAGCCCGCAGGAGGGAACCCTGACCCGGGGTTAGCCCGTAGGAGGGAACCCTGACCCGGGGTTAGCCCGCAGGAGGGAACCCTGACCCGGGTTAGCCCGCAGGAGGGAACCCTGACCCGGGTTAGCCCGTAGGAGGGAACCCTGACCCGGGTTAGCCTGGCCCGTTATCCACAACTCGGTCCTGCCTAGCGGCTTTTTGTGAAGCTGCTGTTGTGAACACCGTATTAAACACATTTAAACCGAACCGACTGCAGCTCCATCACCGGTGCTAGTCTCGTTATCGCGGGTTCCGGTGACTCGAGACGGGACGACGGCAGCGCGAAGCAGGACTGGAAGGCCCGGTGGACCGCGTTAGCTCTGCGGCTTCTGCCCGCGTAAACGTCGCGGTCGGGTCCAAACCACACGTAGTCGTGCTGTCCCGGTACTCGCGGTCCAGGACCCCGCGCGGCGCTCCGGTGTAACGGGCGGTGGACCGGGCCACTGGCGCCGCTCGGTCACCCGGTTAGCCCGCTAGCTGCTCCCGCTAAACGCGCTGGGAGGGAGCGGGGCGGACGGACACGCCGCCTCACCTCCACACGTACCTGCGGGTCTCTCGGGTCAGAACCTGGACGTGTTTAATGTGTCCGGTGTTGGTCCGTTATCCGCGGACGGGTCGTTATTACACCCGAACTCGCCTCTTCCGTGCGGGATGTGCGCGGTGCTCCGTCTCAGAGCAGACAAAGCCACAGCGCCATCTTGCCGGAGCTCCACACGCTAAAATGGCGCATCGAGCACAAACCAGAGCGACGAACTGGGCGGAACACGGCGGCCGGGCCGGGACACACGGTTATTAACACGGTTCACCTCGGCGACACACTGGTGTTTTTACATGTGGGTAGACCCGTGTGGCCCGTGGTGATAGTTCAGAACCGCCTTTCAGCCGTTTTCACAGCTCAAGTTGTTGGTTCCTCAAACGTGTTTGATTCGTGCGGTACCGACACGACCCAGCGCGGTCCCGGTGTCAAACGTTAACGTTACGGGAGCTGCCGTCCAGCGTGCTGGCCCGTCGGACCCGTGTGAACCCGACTGCTGCTTCATATCACAATACAGACCACACAACGATAGTTCACGTCTACCCGTCCAGAGCAGCTCCACACGGGCCGAACCACCACCACACCGGCACCACACACAACCAGTACCGTTTACCGACGGTACCAGCAGGTATCGGTGCAGCAGCGGTTCTGGCCGTGCAGCGAGCCGCGTGTGCAGGAGTCACGACATGTTCTCGTAACATCTACAACTCCACAATCATCCACCTACGAACGCAGGAGCAGCTACACACACAGTCGCACTGCACCGCTTATCTGTAGTCTTAACAAACGCCAAACATCTCAACATCTCCACTGGTGCACGTACCTGCAATTGTCGATGTTCATTTTTTTATTATTTTACATCGGGAAGCAGCGAGATCTTGACATGCTTTCTCTTGAAGTGTGAAGAACTGAAATAGCCACTTACATCAAACAAAGCGAGGCGCCATCTTTCTAGAGAGCGCCAGAGGTGGAGATGGACCAACCATGACCTACCATGACCTCACCACGAACACCTCACCCGCTTGGAAACATCACAACACCGCGCAATTTTTATTCTTGAAAATAGTTTTTTTTGTTTGTTTATTTAGACCAAAAGGGCGAGCATTGCCCGTGGTTTCGTTTCCAGTGCAGAAAATAAATCTAAAAAAAAAAAAAAAAGTTGAAAATGTGTAAAAAGTACTTTTTATTCTAACAATAATCAAAACAATGATACTCATTTAAACTATAGTGGGGCTTCATTTCTGCTGAGTCACTGGAAGTTCAGACGAAAGCTCTTCTCCTGCTCCTTGCTGCGACTCTCGCACAACTTCGACACCTCCTCCACACGCCTCTGAAGCAGGACTGCACATTGCAAACAGTCATTAGGGATGTGATGAACTTTATTTTAAGTTCGTCCAAATTATGCTTTTAATCTAATAAGATACTAACCTGAATTTTGCTCCACCCACTGCAGGGAGTCCATGTGGGCGTTGAGGATTTTGCAGATTTGCTGCAGCTGAAAGGTGATGGTGAGGAAATCAGTAACCCAGCAAAGTTAGTTTTTAGCACCTTTCTACGAATGATTAGACATCTTCCCCCTACAGGTCTCTGACTACACTCATTTGGAGGTAGCCCTGTCTCTGTATTAAGGGTAGGCTACCTAATACTACATGAGCGCATGTGGAATTTGCCAGTTATGGAGAGCCTATAGAACTTAAGGCTTTCAAAAAGACAGTATTGCATTTCAAGTCATTGTAATGTCCATTTTAGGAAAGTACAAACATGGCATGAATGGTTGATCATAAATGGGAATACACGTCTAAGAAAATCTTTAAGTAGTAAAGATTAGTTTTAATCTCTGGGCTCTGGAAGTGATTACTTAACATGGTGCTGTTTATTATCAAGCATTAGTAAAATGGGCAATGTGTTGTTAAAAAGGTCAGCACTATACAAGTCAACAGGTAATATAGTGAACTAGCTCAAGTGATGGATTACATAATGAGGACATGCATTATAGAGATTTCAACATATCCAATTTTGCTCTCACATGCTTAAATAACCCAAACTCATCCAAACAAAGACTCATTAGCTGTAACTCCAGCACTGACGAGCAGCCTCATATTTCACCCTCTTATTATGTCCAAGATTATTGTCGAGACTAGAGTTAAATTTTGATACTTTTAGTATCTCCCTTATATACTGTTGGGGTTCCTTTTTAAATGTGTGGGAGAAAGTCGTTTTTAAAAAAAGTACAAATACAACTCTCTGGCCCTTTGGTCTCATCATAAATATTTTCTTCAGCAAAATCCCATGAAAAACATTTCATTAAATAAAACAAATGTGAGAATGTCAGAAATGCCATCCTTCACACATGACCCTACACTTACCGGGTCGCTTGTGTCAGCCGGCCCATTAGATGTATTAAGGTGCTCAATGATTTCCTTTAAGTCTTGGGACATTCTCTTCAGCTGAGCATCAACATTTTCTGCCAATTTATACCTGCATCACAAAGCTGCCAGTCAATAAACTATTTACTCAAAACTATAATCAGTGAAAAACTACAAGTATCTCATGAAATACAACAGGAAAACAGACACGTATTTGGTGATACATTTGTGTCTGGGAGCCTTTGAGTACCTGGAAGAGAAAGCCTTACGTTTTTTCTCGCTCCTCATCAGCGTTCTGCATATAGATGGTTCCACTTTGCTCCTTCACAGACTCCTCCAGTGGAACAAGAAGATCCTCCAGCTCTTTCTGCTGGGACAGGATAAAGTCCAACTCCTGGTCCAGTCTGAGGTTAGATGAACAGATTAGATACCATGCCTATTCTCATTCAACAGCATGAAACCTCAATTAGAAATATCTTGCTTGTTAACCAGCTTGAACCTGCTCCAGTACCTTCTTTGATCCAATTTAACTTTCTCCATGTCTTTATGAAGAGCTGTAATCTGTATAAAGACAGTGTACAATTAACCTTTATCATATGAAAGAGTATAAAACTACAATGATTTATTTAAACATGCAAGTCACATTATCTATACTACTGTACAAAACATTTACTCCGTGTTTTGCTAACTAATAGGACAAGTAAAAACAAGTTTGAAGTTGAAGGCATCTGCACGTCTCCGTTCCTCCAGGTACCTTCTCTCCGTTCTCCACCAGCATGCGGTCCCAGGCGTTGACCTGCGTGGCCTGCTGGAGGAAATGTCTCTCCTGGTCCTCCAACTCAGAGCTCCACTTGTTGATTAAAGCCTCCAACTGGGTGTAGGACATCACAGGTGCAGCACTGGGTGTAAAGGTGGTCATGTGGAAGAATAAGGGGATGTTATAGTGCACCTGGCTGTTATAGTGTACCTGGCTGTTATAGTGTACCTGTAGAGTGTACCTGGCTGCTATAGTGTACCTGTATAGTGTACCTGGCTGCTATAGTGTACCTGTATAGTGTACCTGGCTGCTATAGTGTACGTGTATAGTGCACCTGGCTGCTATAGCGTACCTGTATAGTGTACCTGGCTGCTATAGCATACCCGGCTGCTATAGTGTACGTGTATAGTGCACCTGGCTGCTATAGTGTACCTGGCTGCTATAGCGTACCTGTATAGTGTACCTGGCTGCTATAGTCAGGGCCGGCCCTTCCATTAGGCGACATAGGCAAATGCTAGGGGCATGCGTTTTTTTTTTTTTTTAACTAATGAACAATTAATAAATGTGAAAACAAGCAAAGTCCACATAATCATAATTTCATTGTTTAATAATATTAGACAAATGAATAATTCTTATAATAACAACACACGACACCTATCACCAGCGCGCCAACCCGCCCTCCCCCGCGCGCTCTGCGCACCTCGTTACTGTTTCTCTGTACACCACAGAGTGAGTGACATCTCCCTGTAAAGACGTCAAAAAGGCAGAAGTCCTCTGGTGCCCAGGGTAGTAAAAGGAGAAAAGTGGAGGAATAAAGGTGGCAAAAAACAGGTAATATAATGGTAATATGTGGTGAATTAACACTATACCATTGGCGTCAGGGACTTCAACGCCTTCTCTGAAGGTTAATTGATCTTAAAAAGGATGCTTTATCTATTATATGTAATATATATTAATAACGCTTCACCAATAATTTGTATTTTTCCTATAAATCGGCTTTCAAATCCACTTTTCGTACTTGTGCTGGAAAAAAACCTCAGCGGTGAAATAAAAAATCAACCAATCAGAATATTTCACACAGTTGTTTCTAGGTAAAAGAGACCTTTTACATTGAGAGCTTTTATTATAGATTGGCAGTTTTATCAACCAATCATATTATCGAATTAGAATCACGGGGGCGTGCGCCAATGGTCTCTCATTTTTATTTGACACATCCAAAATGTTGCCAATCTGTAGCTCAGGGCCGGCGCTAGGGGGGGGCAGAGGGGGGCATTGCCCCCCCAAATTGTGTCTTTGCCCCCCCAAGCACAATGCAAGCAACGGCTTTTTTTATTATCTCTGAACCAATCACAAAAATGCATTTTGCTTTACAGCGTGAAGATATTTCCTTGCTTATTCCTGATTGGCTCTTTGAGTCATATAAAAATCGGCAGACCGCCCCAAAAGGTTCAGTTCGGCAGTATATGTTCTGTTAGTGTGAGTGAAAGACAGGTATACTGGTAAACACTCTTCTGAGTTTAAACTGACTTCCACATGGTAATATTTGCTTAACTGTGGTTTTTCGTTGCTTTAATGTTACTCACCTCTTACATAGGTGTTGCTTAAATTATTTTATTAGCCGTTAGCGGTTAGGCTAACTTGGTTCTCCTAAACCTGCGCGAACGGCGGAAGCGTTTAAATACTTGCCGCGCAGTGTTGTCCGAAACGATATGTGGTAATAAAAAACAGGGGAATGAACATTTACCTGACGAATTTTAATGTTGCTTTTTCAGATTTGAAAAGTGCTGGAATTTAGGCTAAAGTACTTGAAAATGTTGAAATTATAACTACTTCGTTTCACAACAAATATCTGTCTGAATGAACAGTTCTCTTGTCTTAGGTTAACAAATACGAGCCTCTTGTAATTCCAGGACGAAACATGAGAGAACGTGAAGACGTTAAGATTGGGCGTTTTGAAAGTGTGATTAAAAAAGCGAATTATTTTGAGTATATGTATAAATATTTAACTTAATTAAGTTTAACGTGCTGAGAAATATTGAACTGGACCTTTAAAGTGAGGTACAAGTGCTTTAATTCCACCTTGTATAGGTGTATGAACCCGGCAAACATGACATTGTTCATTGCGCTGAGGCGCGCGCGAAGTTACAAAATTCTAGAGGTGCACGACAGCGCGCGAGGCTGCTCTTTCCCCCGTGCAAGCCATCGCGGCTCATGGGCTGTGTTCGAAATAGATTACTACATACTGGATACTGCATACTGGACTCGGTATATACTGGATACTGCATACTGGTCCTCGTAGTAGTATGCAGTACAGTTTCCAGTATGCGACAAAAGCAAAGCACACTACGGGGTCACGTGAACGTAGCGTTGCATGATGGGATGCAGTACACCACGAAGATAGCTCTGTTTGCGTACTGGAATATTTTGCGGAAGTAGTAGGTCATCCGGGTATGTTTCGCGTACTGGAAATTTTCATTTTGGTCACATACTGCATACGACATACTGATTTGGGGCTCGATCAGTATGCCAGTAGTATGTAGTAGACTATTTCGAACACAGCCATGGTTTAAACCACATATGTCAAAGTCAAGGCCCGCGAGCCAGATCCGGCCCGCGAATTCATTATCTATGGCCCCCTGGATGATATTTAATTACTATTAGAACCGGCCCGCAGGCCACAGCCGCCCGATGGTGTTTTGTACGCACAAACACTACATTCCCCACAATGCAACGGTAGCCCGCGAAGTCACTGCAGCGCGAAGCGTCGCGAGGGTCCGCGCGGCGAAAATGACGTAATCGCAGTGGATCCGCCAGCGCAATGAACAAAGTCATGTTTGTAGGGTTCATACACCTTTATAAGGTGGAATTCAAGCACTTGTACGTCACTTTAAAGGTCCATTTCAATATTTTCCAGCACGTTAAACTTAAATATGTTAAATATTTATACATATACTTGAAATGATTCGAAATAATTCGCTTTTTATTCACATTATTTAATGGTTGTTTATTTTCCCCAATCTTAACGTCTTCACGTTCTCTCATGTTTCGTCCTGGAATTACAAGAGGCTCGTATTTGTTAACCTAAGACAAGAGAATTGTTCATTCAGACAGATATTTGTTGTGAAACGAAGTAGTTACAATTTCAACATTTTCAGGTACTTTAGCCTAAATTCCAGCACTTTTCAAACCTGCAACACAAAGCAACATTAAAATTCGGAGTCGCGCACTATGGTCACTCGCGAAAGTATAAACCTAACTGTGCGTTCACACCGAAAGCGACGAGAGCGACACGGCGACCGGAAGTCATTCATTTTCAATGAGAGTGAGCGACACCCAGCGACGCGACGCGGCGCGACGCGAAGTGAGCGATTCGAGCGACGCGAACAAGTTGAGCTTGGCTCAACTTTATGCAAATGAGCAGTGACGCGCGGCGGCGACTACCAATCAGAAAGTATGTTTGCACCCTCCTCCGAAACCGCACCTCTGACTTTGGTTCCTACTGATTATTTGTTCCGATTGCAAAATGGAGGAGAGATTAATAGTGGATGTCTCTGGATGTCCCGCACTTTACGATGTTTATTTTTGGAGGGAATACTGTTCATTTGTTAAAAAATATCTGCAATAAATTAGCGTATACCCTATTATTGGTTATGATTTTTTAAATTCCTGTTTGATCTTCGGGTCTGGGGTAAAAAGTAAAAAAAATACATAAACATTTTAGGTTTATATACTATATGTGTTTTATACACACACTATGTTTTATACACGCACTCCTTTATAATCGTGTGTCCTGTAATCAATAGATTAAAATAAATACTGCGTCCTGCTTTAAAAACGTGATTTGCATATCTGTCACGTGCTGCATGCAGGCGTGATGTTGGACACGCCCCCACGCGACGCGATGCTGGCGACTCGGCGACAGAGAGCGATTTTATCGCTTTCGGTGTGAACGCACAGTAAATCAGCAGTCAGAGCAGACATCAACGTTCAGCTATCCCCCTTCTCAAAAATGACTAAACGTAAGGTGGACACTGAGAACGGGTTTCAAGCCAGGTGGGAGGCAGAGTACATGTTCACGGAGGTAAAAGGTAAACCTGTGTGTCTTCATGTGATTTTTCTTTGAAGGAAGTTTGCTTTTATCTGTTTGCCTGTTGAAAAATGTTTTCACTTGAAATTACTGACAGATCCATAAGAAATTATTGCTTTATTCATTTAAACATTAAATAATATACACTGTGTTAGGTCTTGGTTCAATAGGCTATGTGCAATCATTTCAATATGTTTTAATAAACATTGAACCAGTCCGGCCCTCGGCTTGTAGCAAATTTGTTTTTTTGGCCCTCTGTGTTTTTGACTTTGACATCCCTGGTTTAAACGATTCCTCGCCATCACAGCCAGTATTGTTATACTGTGCATAAATACCGCATTGTACCAGTACGTTTCATAACATCAATAAAAACTTCAATACTTTACCAGATTTTTTTACCATTAATGTGCAGTAGATAGATTTCTTATTTTATGTACTTTCATATTTTTTTCTTTTTCAAAATAGAAATGTGACGAATACTCCCTTTTATAACAGAATTTGTATTCTTTTGTTTTCTTTATATTTTAATTTCTCAGTAATATAAATATTCTCACTCATTCCTATTTCCATGTTTGAATATTCTCAGTCTGTGTATAGGTACATTTGTCAGCCTTTCAAGAAATAGAGTTGTTCTATTAGTAATGGCAGTATAGAAATGAAATACAATTAGATAATCTTTGTTCTCCATTTACATAATCAACATGTATTTTTTAATCATTGTGTTTTAAGTTTTAAGTTCGAAAATGTGCATTTTTATTTCTTTACCTAATACATCACTTTAAGCCAGTATCAATAGTCATCATTCATGCACAAATCAAGCCTTGAATATATTTCTGGCTTCATAAACATGACTATCAACATGCCCCCTCATTATGTTTTACTGCCCCCCCAAGCAAAGCAGTCCAGAACCGGGGCTGCTGTAGCTGTTGAGTTTTTCTTTGAAACCTGCTTGCTTGACTCACAACTAACACTCATTCGTCATTGTGGCTTTTTCCCCTCTGTATGATCTTAGTGAAAACCGCCACTGTCATCATACTGCCCAATCCTAGTAGGTGCTATTAGCTTAGATCAGCAAGTTTTTTAAAAAAATATATATCCTCTGTTCACTGCAGATGCACTTTTGAAATAATAATGTTGCAGTAGGCAAATTGCCCTGATTTGCACTGGTGGTAGTTGTTGTTTTTTATTTTATTTTATTTTATATTTAAAAGTTGTTCTCTGCACTACGTTATGTAAAATAGTTTTAAAATATTTTTTGTGCAACACCTTTATATTTATTGCTTGTTATATGGTAATATTTAAGTAATTTGCTTTTTATTTGTTTCTTTAATAGTGACACAATCAACCCGATGATTGATGATACAGGGGGCACCAACCAAAATCTCGCCTAGGGCACCACATTGGTCAGGGCCGGCACTGGCTATAGTGTACCTGTATAGTGTACCTGGCTGCTATAGTGTACCTGTATAGTGTACCCGGCTGCTATAGCATACCCGGCTGCTATAGTGTACGTGTATAGTGCACATGGCTGCTATAGTGTACCTGTATAGTGTACCTGGCTGCTATAGCGTACCTGTATAGTGTACCTGGCTGCTATAGCGTACCTGTATAGTGTACCTAGGGCTGCCATGATTAGTCAACTAGTCACGATTATGTCGACTATTAAAATAGTCGATGACTAATTTAATAGTCGATGCGTCGGTTTTTTTCTCTCCAAACTGCTGCGGCAGTTTCCACTGCTGCGTCTGCCTTTCTGTCCTTGACGCACATGCGCAGTAGTGGAAACCGGTGTAGACAGTGGACGACATCCCAGGACGTTATACAGACTGGTATCATGGCTACGGAACTCAAGTGTGGGAACATTTGCCGTAGCCGGGTTCCGAAATGCGTGTAATATCTGCAAGGCAGAACTTGTCTTCCACGGCAGCACAACCACGATGTACGATTGTGACAATGATGAAGATGGACCGTCATCTCTGTAATCTAAATTGCTAGTTAGCTGCTAAAGTTACCGTAAACGGAGCGTTAACTTAGTACTTACTTATCATGGTAGCTGTAAAAGTTAACATTAATGATTGCGATTTGTTTCATTAGCCTTAGCACGCATTCGTGTGTTTTCTGTAACATCAGTGAGACCAAAACTTTATTTTTGTGAATAATTCCTTAGTTTCAGGTCCCTACCTAATTTGATTTAAATGTAGCTAAGTTTGATGCCAGAGACAAATGAAAGAAAGAAAAACCTAAAAAAAAAATTTTTTCTTTATTAATGTATTTATTTTTGCTTTGTTTAAGCCAGTGCCTTATACTTATTTTAATTATTGTTTGTCATTAAAGGTTTAATGAACTATGATCTTGTTTTTATTTTTTGTTAGCATATAGCTGAAATCTAATGACGGTTATATAATAGCAGTTGCATTCTAGTGTGATAAGCTGTATGTTTTATATTCAATTAACATACGATCCGATTAGTCGACTACTCATAAAAATTAATCTGTGATTAGTCAACTATAAAAATAATCGTTTGTGGCAGCCCTAAGTGTACCTGGTTGCTATAGTGTACCTGTATAGCGCACCCGGCTGCTATAGTGTACCTGTATAGTGTACCTGGCTGCCATAGTGTACCTGTATAGCGCACCCGGCTGCTATAGTGTACCTGTATAGTGTACCTGGCTGCCATAGTGTACCTGTATAGCGCACCCGGCTGCTATAGTGTACCTGTATAGCGCACCCGGCTGCTATAGTGTACCTGTATAGCGCACCCGGCTGCTATAGTGTACCTGTATAGCGCACCCGGCTGCTATAGTGTACCTGTACAGTGTACCTGGCTGCCATAGTGTACCTGTATAGCGCACCCGGCTGCTATAGTGTACCTGGCTGCAACAGTAGCAACAGCGGTGGCTGTAGAGGTTGCTGGTAGAGCAGAGGCAGGAGGCTTCAGTCCCAGGGAGAAGCCTGTAGAAGCCACAGTGCTAACAGCAGCTGTGGGGAAAGATACTGTTAGTTCTATGGGGTGCGACAAAGTTTCACAACACTCGCTCGTCATGAATCGCTTCAATTATCATTCACCACTACTTGCATATTTTTTCATGAACACATAATTGTCATTTATTATGCAAAAACAAATACTGTATATATTGCTACTGAAGTTCAACCAGTTGTCATTAGTAATTCTATTCCTCCCACTTCTAAACCAAAAATCTTATTGGTTCCATTTTGCCCATTGCCAACTTTTGCTAGCTAGCCAGTATCCAGAGAAAAATAAGAGTGACAGTGAGCCTCACCATCACTAACTGCACTGGTTGCCTAGTTAATGTTACTTTGCCCAGCAGATGGGCATTGATTTACTGGTGACTTAATGGGGTGGGCATAGATTAATTTTTTTAAATCTAGATTCATCTAGATTAATCTATATTAAAATGGCTCATATGCTACCCAAGTAATGACTAAAAGTCAGTTTTTGATATAGGGTTTCTTAATACAGAGGGTGCATTAGACCAGGGGCTCATCTCCTGTTTCCAAAATGCATCAATGACTGCTTGAGAAAGCTGTTCTACTTTGATACTTGAAGAAAAAAAACATGCTCAATAAAATGTAGGCTACTCGTGTTCAACGGTTTATTCAGTTAAACATGAATTTCTAAGCCTAAATACTGTACATTAAAAGGGGTTGATAACATGTTTATTCAGCTAAACATGAAATTGAAATGTAAGCCAACATTTAGTACATTTAACCTCATGGACATAATTTGAGGGGAACTTTTTTAAAAGCCGGTTTTGGTCCTCTGAAGTTTTAAAGAAATATTTAAATAGCGACGAATCGAGCGCTAGGACCATGCAGAAAACGACCGCTCCGAGCTCCGCTCCGGTAACACTTTACGTTCCTAAAAATGAATTTTCCATGAAGCAAACCTGGCGACTTCGTGGCTGCATCCATGTAAACACACGAACGATTTGTAATTCACAAGTTTGAAAACTCGTTCTCGCCCCTACTGTGCAATTTGGTTAGGAATACAGCCGAGCTAAACTATCAAGTTGAAATCATCATAGTTTGCTTATCCATTTTGACCCAGTTCCCAACCCAATTTTAAGAATAGATTAACGGCGATAATTTTTATATCGCCCGAAAGAGTATCAAATTAACGAACGCCGTTAACCACTTATATATATATATGACACACACACACCTCCACAGTGTTGGTACAGGGAAAGGCTAGACCTTCAGTGTTACCTGTGGTGACAGTGCTGGCGGTTCCCAGGGGTTTGAGTGACAGGCCTGTGGAGGCTGGGGTTGCTGCACTCACTGCAGGTACTGCTGCCGTCATCGTGCCACCTACTGGCAGAGGAGACAACATCCTGTGACCACCTTCATCCCTTTATCAGAAAACACATACAGCTTCTTCTAGATGTTAGACTTGTGTATGGGCGGCATTCTCATTACAAAAAAGTATAAATCATGAGTCTCTGTATTGATTTTGCTAAAATGTTATTATTTTTCAACTAAAGGTGTGAATTCTATGAGGTCTCTGTAGATTTGAAAAGTGCCACCCAGAAGATAAGCGTACTGGTGAAGCCTGCAGCTGGTGCTGATGCCATGGGGGAGGCAAACAGAGAAGATACTGCAGGAACCAGGCTAGCAGCTGCAGTGGTAGCAGGAGCTGGGGTAGCTGGTGGAAGAACAAAGCACACAAACATGAGTCTACTCCCAACTCCCATCCTCCATGAAAATCAGCAGTGATGAACAGATTACCATTACACATGCCTGCAGGTTTGACGCCAAAGCTGAATCCCGCAGTAGAGGTTGTGGAGGCTGGTGCTGCGCCCCCCAGGGTGAGACCTTGGGTACGCCAAGAAAACAAACCATTACATAATGATCATTACAACCATTATAATACAATCTATGTGGTAAATGGAGGGTGTGCAGGTGTGACAGAATAACCTCACCTGTGGGTTGGCCACCTAGTGATAGAGAAGGAACACATTGTGGTGGGAGGGCTGCTGTGGCCTGAACCTTAGCTGCTCCGAAACTCAAGCCCCCAGTGGGCGGCTGGCTGGCAGACATGGTCTGGGTAGGAAGGGCTCCAAACGCAAAGCCTGTGCCTGTGGAGGAGGGCGGCACTAGTGCCCCCAGAGTCCCTCCTGTAGAGACGGGCTGAGAGGCTGCAGGTAAGCTGAAACCCAATTTGGGAGCGGATGCACTTGGCAGAAAAGAAAAACATTAAGAACTCCTTTTAAATGATGCGTCAAGGATAGACACTGTAAAAACAAATACCTTGATATTAATCAGGACATTTAATGGTCTTAGTCAATCCTAAGAAAACTACTTAGAGTTGAATTCTTACCCAAATGAAAAACCTCCACTTCCTCCAGTAGTGCTGTTCTGTGGCGTGGTACCAAAGGTAAACCCTCCCTGTGAGGCTCCATTACTCGTAGTTGGCTGTGCGAGCAGACCTGCCATTTGAGATCCAGACAGGGCCTGAGACGGAGGTTGACCTACAGCCCCAAAGGTGAAGCCCCCACCAGCTGGAGCACTGGTCTGCAGTCCAAAGCCAGTGACTGGAGCAGTAGATGGAGCAGTAGGTGGAGCAGTAGATGGAGCAGTAGTTTTAGGGGTTCCAAAAGTAAATCCCGCACTGCTGGCTTGTCCAAAACTGAATGACATGTTGCTCCCTCAACACACTGAAATATTGACATTCAGAAACATCATGGGATGTATTAGTTTTCAGCTGCATGGATGGTCAGTCCCCAAAACTTTCCCTTGTTACAGATTAAATAAATCTACTTACATAAACTCTTTTCTATCCTCGTTTCCATTTAGTTTTACTACCTAAACGTGCCAGTTACCAAATAATTGTGTCATTGTTATATACCGATTTTTTTTCTCGAAATGCTGCAATTTCAAAGAAAACTATTTAGGTCAAGTGTCACGTTAGGGCAGTCATGGCCTGCCGGATAGGGAACTGGTCTTGTGACCGGAGGGTCGTGGGTTCGATTCCTGACCTGAGGCCATGACTGAGGTGCCCCTGAGCAAGGCCCTTAACCCTCAATTGCTCACTTGTATAAAAATGAGTTAAAAATGTAAGTCGCTCTGGATAAGGGCATCTGCCAAATGCCGTAAATGTAAGTGTCAGATAATGTTTTATTCTTGAAATTCACCAGTTTCATAACTGAGTTCAGTGCTGTCAAATTCCACAGATCATCAAGCCAGTTAACCCACCGAGTGAACCACCCCACCTCCTCTGTTCAGCTACATTAGTTATATATATATATATATATATATATATATATATATGTATATCTACATTAGTTATATATATATATGTATATCTACATTAGTTATATATATGTATATCTACATTAGTTATATATATGTATATCTACATTAGTTATATATATGTATATATATATATATATGTATATCTACATTAGTTATATATACGTCTACATTAGTTATATATATATATGTATATCTACATTAGCTATATATATGTCTACATTAGTTATATATATCTACATTAGTTATATATATGTATGTCTACATTAGTTATATATATATGTATATACATTAGTTGTATATATATGTACATGTACATTAGTTATATATATATATATATATATATATATATATATATATATATATATATATATATATATATATATATATATATATATATCTACATTAGTTATAACCGTCACACTCCCACAAACGTGAGTGAAAATAAAACTCCAGTTCACTGATGTGATGATGTGAATAACGTTTATAACCTGGTTGGCCAACTAGCTAAACCATCTTGCTGGGGTAACAGGTTAGCTAATAAAACAATCACTACCTACACGTTTATATATTCAAATACAGCATATAACTGTGAACTGCGAGTGAAATATTGAGAGTTTAGAGGAGGTGGAAGTGACTGGAGCCTCAGGCCTCGCCAGCGTGTTAGCATCGAGCTAAAGCTAGCCTAGTATTACATTACTGTTACACAAGAGACCACTTCTGATTATAAATGACCATTCGCACCACGTACTCCTATACCCGTCAGCATTATTACTATATGAACACCTTCAAAACGGGAAACGTTCAGTTATATAAACACACGGCTGGCTCAACTTACCTCACATCAAGGCTAGCTAATGTATCTCCATTCTGATACGAACACAGCGCGACAAACAAGACGTCAGCTCTGCGTCGGCGGTCACGAGAGGACCTCCGCGATGTAGGAGTCCAGCCACATGCCTGTTTATAAAGCCTTCTGTAAGAGTCGCCAGACACATTATTTTGTATCTCGCACCAAACACATATTGGCACTTGAGCAAAATATATTAAATGTTATTCTTCAAATAATTTTCAGTGTTCATTTGCAGAAATAGTTAAGAAAAAAGACAAAAACACTATTTTCATTACAGTCAACGTACTTCTGTGGAGATTCGTTCTTTCATTCTATTTGCTTATTTATTTAAATGGGAAGAGGTAATCGGATATTTTCAAAGGTTAAAGAAAATACATAGCAAATGCCCAGTAATAATATAGTTTTTTAAAGATTTATTTGTTTTGAGACTGATGAATATTACACATAGTCTGTAGATACGAATTTTCAAAAGAAGAAAAAGAAAGATTTTTTAAAACAAATTTTGTTTTCTGTACTTAATTTTTAGGTGAATTTCTGTCCCCATTTTTTTTACCAAAAGAGACTGATCCAGAAAAAGTTTACAAAACAAGACAAGTTCTGAGGTGTTTCACTGACCTATACTATATTTGTTGATGAGTAGAATGAAGTAAGTTTTTGTGTGACTGTATGAAACATGTAAATAATAAAAAATTAACAGTCAAGATTTTTTATTAAGAAACAATAAACAATAAATAAATGAGCAATTATTTAAAGGCAAACGTGGTTCCTTGTCTTATTCTTATTTATTTAGTATCCTGTTTTTTGTTTGATTGTTTTGCACAAACCTCAGGGAGAACAGGAAAATCTCTTTTTTGTGTTACAAAAGCATTCATGATTACTCAAGATCTCTTGAGTAATTAGATAAATTACTCTCCATATAAAGTGAATCCTAAGAAGGATTTTATTACCTCAGATATTTTAAAATAATCTTTTAAACAAATAGCAATTTTCCAATTTCAAGGTAGGATCAACCCATATCCCTGAAAGTAGTAAAATGAAAAGGAGTGAAATTTTATTTTGAAATGAAGTGAAAGTAAACAGTGAACGTTGCTAAGAAGGAAAATACTGTAAAAGTATACTTGAAAATGTACATGTAACAAACTGTATGTATTTCATTAGTTTCCATCACTGTGCGTGAAAGGTATGTACATGTCATAACACAAACACATTTCAAGATCATTATACACATCAAGTATATAATCACATATTAAAATGTTATCTTTGTTATTACAGATAATCACATATTAAAGTGTGATCTCTGTTATTACAGATAATCAGAAACATGTAGTAATACATTGAATTATGCCTATCTTATGATGTTTTGTGTATTATTCATTATTTGTGGGTTTTCTCTAGTTCCACTTAATTCTACATCTAAGATTTCAAAATCAAACCGGGTGATCAATGCCCACTGCACCTACTGTTATAACCATCCAGACAGTTTTCAGAACACCTCAGAATATATTGTCCTCGTGTCTTTGAGTTGCATATATGTATGAAAGGTGCTATACAAATAAAGATTATTATTATTATTATTATTATTATTATTATTATATTAGTGCTTAAACCCAAGCACTCATTTGGATTAAGTAAATGAGGCTGTGTCAAACTTAGCTGATAGCTGCCTAGTCTGTTTGAATGGAGATGGGAAGATATGACTACAATACAGTAAAAGGCTAGTAAGTACATTTACATCCACAAACCTGTTACTATGAAATCTAAAGAGAGTTTAAGGTAGGGGTGCCCACAACTTTCCAGCTTGCGAGCTACTTATAAAATGTCCAAGTCAAAATGCTCTACCTACTATAAAAATGCAAATTTCTTTTATAGCGGCATGTGTGAATGTTCAACTTATATAGCGCCTTTCTATATACCCAAGGACGCTTTACAATTTTAACACGGATACAACTCGTACACAACCAATCACACACCGGCGAGAAGCGGCAGCCAATTGCGGCCAACATTGTCAAATGTTGAGGGGGGGGGGGGGTGTGTCAGTTGTTGAGGGGGGGTGTCAGTTGTTGATGGGGGGGTGTCAGTTGTTGGGGGGGGGTGTCAGTTGTTGAGGGGGGGGGGGTGTCAGTTGTTGGGGGGGGTGTCAGTTGTTGGGGGGGGTGTGTCAGTTGTTGAGGGGGGGGGGGCATTGGGCACCCCTGGTTTAAGGAATCAGGTCCTCACATTATAAGGTTACCTTTTACTTTCTGCAAATTAAACACAGGTAACTAGCTGTAGCAGGACAATTTTAGCATCTTTCCAAATGCCCAATAAGAGACTGCTAATTAAAGATTAGCCAATCAAAGCATTATAGGGTCATTAATATGCCAATCCAGCAGGTGGTGCTGTAGATAAATGCAGTAGAAATTCCATGAATAAACATTTGTGGAATTACGAAGTCAACCTCTGATACTCTGATAGCTTATGAGTTTTATACTGCCAACTTAACCTTTCACTGGAATAAAGAGTCCTAACGTAAACCCTGAGAATCACTCTCAGCTTCTCTCGGTCCTCTACTAAATGTTACTGCTGGTACGTTCTGATAGGTAGCAGTTTTCTGGCATCCACCAAACCCATCCATCTATCAGACTGCCAGACAGTAAAATACGACACACCACCACTACAGAAAACTTATTTCCACTTTAGAACTTGGGAGTTTGGGTTGTCTAATGCTTTGTGGCTAAGCTGGACATTGGGATGCTAGCAGAGATCTGGTGTTTGAAGGTGTGGGGCAATAACTCGTCTCAGTTTTGAGTTCTGCGTTTGATGTTGTTATTCCTGGAATCTCTTGAATGATAGTTTAAAGGTCACAGTCTCAATGCTCCAAACGTTGGTCTTAATGTTGGTGTCAATGTTGGTGTCAATGTTGGTGTTAACAGGGTCAACGGTGGTGTTAACATTGGTGTTAACAGGGTCAACATTGGTGTTAACGTTGGTGTTAACAGGGTCAACATTGGTGTTAACATTGGTGTTAACATGGTCAACATTGGTGTTAACATTGGTGTTAACAGGGTCAACATTGGTGTTAACGTTGGTGTTCACAGGGTCAACGTTAGTGTTAACGTTGGTGTTAACAGGGTCAACGTTAGTGTTAAACTTCTCTAATCTCTCAGTTTGTGTCTGGTTGATTTGTCAAAACTTGTTTATCTCTCTGGACCGTGATACATCCTGCTTTGATCACCCTAGTGCTTAGTGCTTAATGATTAGTGACTCTGTGCTGTTCTTCAGGTCTGCTGTGTTGTCAGCCACATCTATCTGTTGATGGTCTGCGCTACCCATCTGACTCCCTCATCAGCTCATCCTTGGGGCCATTTGATGTATTCATGGATCTTGTGCTTTTTAGGACTGAGATGGATGTTGTAATGACCAGGATCTGTTGTAACCACAACTCCAGCTTATGGGTCACATACCCAGGCCCCATCACTATTTGGGCTTAGTCTTTACTTTCCACATTGTCTCTATTCAAATTTTTCAATCCCTGCTGCTTTTTCCACGTAGAATAGCCACATCTATTACCACTAATGTTTAGTGGATCTTCTCCATTATCATGATGGCCTGGTCTGTTTTATTTGCCACACACACACACACACACACACACACACACACACACACACACACACACACACACACACACAAAGCATACATACATACTATAAATACATATAGGCACATAAAGGCAAGCCATTAATTCATACAGTCTTTCTATGACCTAAAACAAATTATGAGCTCTCAGAAATGATGAGTCCGATTCACCATTGAATGTTAACCTCACTGTGAGTGCCATCACCATCGATGGTGCTTTCATTGCCCTCAGACAGAAATCCACTACCAGAGCACTGCAGCCGACCTTCTAGTGCAGCAAGTCTCTGTTTGAGCCGCTGCTGTGTGGCCGTGTGCTCTGCCAGCAATCGTGCAAAACGTGTCTGCAGCGTGTCCAGGGAGGCCTCCAGCCGCTCCACCTTCTCCTCCACCTGCTCGCCCGGAAGGCCCCCGGCTCCGAGCTCCTCCAGAAGACCCTCCTTACGCAGTATCTCTCGGCCCCTCTCCTCCAGGGCTTTCTTGGCATCAGGGTATTCCAACACAGCGTCCATCAGGTCTCCCTTGGACAGGCAGAAGAGGTCCGAGTAGCCGATGCTGCGGATGTTGGCCGTGCGACGGTTGCCCATCTTGCTGCCCTTGATGTTGAGAACGCTGATTTCACCAAAGCAGCTGCCAGCCGTCAGGACTGCGTAGTGCGTGAAGCCGTCGTCGGCCACCACGGCCAGCCGGCCCTCCTTTATGATGTACATCTCCTTGCCAATGTCACCCTTGCGACAGACGTAGTCACCCGGGCTGAAGACCTGAGGGCGAAGCTTCAGAACCAGCTCAACCAGCAAGCCTGCCTCACAGTCCTGGAAGATGCGTACCTTCTTAAGTGTCTCCAGGTGCACATTGATAGCGATCTCAGCCCGCAGTTTGTTTGGAAGGTTCTTCAGCACTTCCTGCTCATCAATCGCTTTCTTGTTGGTCCACAGGTAATCAAACCATTTAATAACTCGGGCCTCCAACTCTTTGCTGACCTTACGGAACTGCATGTAATGCTTGATAGAATCGATGCGTGTCTGGAACTCGGCACGTGTGGCGTTTGTATTGGATATCATAGACCCCACATTGCCTACAATTGTGGCAAAAATGAGGACACCCACTAGAAAGTCAAATATCACAAAGAGATACTCCTCATCCCGCACTGGGGCTGGCATTTCCCCTATGGTGGTAAGTGTAAGGGTGGACCAATAAAGACAGTAGACATAACACCTCGTCAGAGTGCCAAACTCAGGATCAGATATGTTTGGATAGACCCACTGATCTGACCCAAAGCCAAGAGACTTTGAAATGGCAAAGTAGACGCAGGCGTTCCAGTGGATGATGACCAGGATGTAGAGTATAAGGTTGCTAATTCGAAAGGTGTTGGGGTAGTTAGTGCGAGTCTCTGTGCGGTCAAAGAATTCAAACATGCGAGAAAAGCGCATCAGCCTGTTGAATCTGAGTTCAGGCATATTGATGCCAGTGGCAATGTAGGCCAAATCTGTGGGCAGGATGGATACCAGATCCAGCTTAAACTGGAGCGTTCGGACGTATGTTTCTCTTAACTTCTTAAGGTCTTTCACCAGAAGACCCTGTTCCAGGAAACCTGCACAGTGGATATCATCTATGTAATTGAGTGATAACCAGTATGAAAATGTCTGCAAAATGGTAATTCAACACCAGATCTCTAGATATACTGTACAATTGTTGACCTAGGCTTCTGACCTGTTCTCAGTCTCACACAGGTGTCCAGTACATATACCAGATCAGAGACGTAATCCAAAACCAGCCACAGAATGTAGTTGTTGGTTTGAAGATTATCAAAGCAGGCCCTGTGTTTGAAATATGAATAGCAACATTGTGAGTCTGTAAGGGGAAATGGCCCTCACACATGGCACAAATACACTCATTTACATAAATCATCATTAAAATCAGAGCCTCAATTACACTCCTTTGCTTCATTTAGTCTGAAGCTTTCAACCCTGTTGTATTTTAATGAAGGAAACATTTTAAAATGCAGCCCTTATATAAGGGTGCTGTTTTGGGTGAGAAGCTTGAATCATTTTGTCCTTCATACAGCTTGCAATTAGTAGTTTAATACCAAATGCAGTTGTCAAGACTGTCCTCAACACATTTCAATTGTCTAGAATTTGTCAGGTACTTTTTGAATGAATGCACAAAAATGCACAAGTAAACAACTTGGTCATAATCAGCACCAGAAAATATTTTTTCATGACCAACTGGCCACATATGTTAAATCGAAAATTATTACAAGAATGATAGTATTAAATATGCTATGCTGCTATGATCAAAACCTCTCACTTGTGCATGCAGCAGTAATATGTGTTAAATGGTAGCAGTTTCTTTCCAAATGTCATCAAACATTGTCATCAAACATGTCATCATTAATGACTGAAACAAAACTGTTATCTACATTGTTCCATGACACACTGCTCTTTATTCCTGCTGTACAATACTCCCATCACATTGCACCTACTATTTATCCTATATTCTAATTTATATGTACATATTTCAATTCTGCTGAGCTTGTACATTGTACACTATGTGTATTTCCAGTTTATATTGTATCATTTGTAACATTTTATTTATTATTATAGGAATTGGTGTTCAGATGGTATTGGAGTGAATTCATGTTTTCTCCATCTCAAGCTTAACTAAGACTTTACTAAGACCTTAAGTACAACACTGTTAGTAGGAGAGGAGAGGTAATCCTCACCTGGCCACCAGGAGGCACCAGTTGTACAGTACAGCTGTGGCCATGACAACCAGCCAGTGATAGTACGCGTCATCTGCTGGTGCGAGGACGAACACATCTGACTTCCTCCTGTTGATGAAGAAGTCTGAAGTAATGTGTACCACACTTGAGTAATGTGTACCACACTTGAGTAATGTGTACCACACTTGAGCTTCACTTAAAAACGTGAATGCTTTATGGCACCATTCCCAGGACCACCGTGAGGAGCCTCACTTGGTTCTGACACCAGTTCCTGCTTCATGTTGGTCCAGTCGACTGCTGTTGAGGCGACTGGGTGCCATGCGAAGCTCTGGTCCACGGAAGCGCTCCAGGAAAGAGTCGGGCCTCTCCTCCTCCTCCTGGAGACTCCTGTGGGCCCATTCTCTCAGAGTCACCACCATCCGCACCAGCCTGAAGCACACCAGGGTTTGTTTAAACATGCTGCTCCCCAGACATTTGTATTCATTGTTTATGTGTGTTCCATTTCAGATGTACATCTTTTCCTTTCAAAGTGCAGAATATAATAAAAATATGTAAAAATATACTTGATTTATACAGCTGTGATTAAAAGCAAGTTCACATTTTTACACAGTCAACTCAGTAAATGCTAGCTTGGATAAACACTGATCATATAAGTAAAATGTTTGGGCATTACATACTGTTCTCCAGATATGTCATTTATTGTTGACAGAATTTCACTGTTGGTAAGCAAATGCCCCCCAATCCATCCACTAGTATGAGGTCTAAAACTGGTCATGTATTGTTTCCTGAATTGTTTACTTTGAGCTTTCAGCTGTATAAATTCTGGCATTAGGATGAAGCCCATATTTTAAACATGGTGCTCACCGTGAAAGAGCTCCTCTTCCACGAAAGGAATTCTGGGAGTTCAGCCCACGGGGCTCAGTTGTGGCCACCCTCTGTAGTTCCGATGATGTGTCATCACATATGGATGGTCCGCTTTAGCAAACACAAGAAGTGGTTAGCATTTGAGATGAATGTGCTAAAGGTTTAGGACAGGAGTATCGTGACGCTCACCGACTCAGTGTGCTGTCTGCTCTCTCACAGTCATCTTCCATGGAGGTCTTTACTGAGAGTCTGTGAGCCGTCAGGTCTGTACTCTCCTCCAACACCTGGCCTGTCATTGCTGCAATCTCGTGTGTGCTTTAGTGTAGAATGGATGACAGAAATACAACTCAACTTTATTTATTTATAAGGCACTTTAACAACAACAGCAGCTGAAAACTAAGTGTTGTACAAAACTGTACCAATAAACATTAGGTATAAAAAAAACTAACATTAGTAAAATTAGACAAATAAAAATGACAAAAACTAAAGTGCACAAAATAAAAACAATAAAACCTAAAAGCATATTTTAAAGTCAAAGCCAAAGAGTAAATATATGTTTGAAGACTAGTTTTAAAAATGGATAGTGAAGAGGCCTGTCTAATATGTAAAGGTTGGTCATTTCACAATTTGGGCTCAGCAACTGAAAAGGCTCTATCCGTGAGCTTTGGTACCTCCAGGAGCAGCTGATCAGCTCGAGGCATCCAGCGGTAGCGATTAGTTTAAAATTTTAACACCCTTAAATTAGAAACTGTTGGCTTTTATTCCCAAGCCTTTGAAACAGTCCACAATTAAACTTTGAGCCTGGCGGTTTTGCTTAGTTGTACTTAATTTGTCTTACATACCTATTTTAAGTCCTTTTATGTTTTTATATGTTATGCATTTTATGTACGATTTTCATGTTTTTATTGACATTTTTCATTTTTGTATTTTATTTTAGAGTTGTAAAGCACTTTGGAGCAAAGGCTCAAAAAAGTGCTATATAAATAAATTTACATTACATTTACATTCACTTACAGAGTCAAAGGACCCAAGTCTACATGGGGGGCTTCACACAAATCACTCGGACCAAACACCATCACTTCTGTTTTCTTTTCATTCAAAATTTAAAACGTTTAAATCTGTCCAGGCTTCATGGAGACATAACAGAAGTGGTTTAGAAGAGAACGCATCTTTAACAGAAGTGGTTTAGAAGAGAACGCATCTTTAACAGAAGTGGTTTAGAAGAGAATGCATCTTTCCTCTTCAGTGGAACATCTGGCTGTCATCAGTTGAACAATGGAAAGAGATGTCATGGTGGAACCAGTGGAAACAGGTAAAGTGAGAAAAGAAGGGGTCTTAAAACTGAGCCCTGTGGAATGCCACATAACAGGGGAGCTGAACTCACACTCAAAGTTCTGTCTTTCAATTAAGACCTAAACCAATCCAAAGCACTATCACAGATGCCCACTAAGTGCTGCAACCAGGAAACTAAAATGTTGTGATCCACTGTGTCAATTGCTGCAGTTACATCTAACAGGACAAGAGTCACATGATCACCAGGATCCCTGGCGAGGAAAACAATATGCAGTGCTGACTCTACTATGCAGGGATTTAGAACCAGACTGGACCACCTCCAGGATGTTACGCTCATATAGAAAAGGTTTCAGCTAAACATTAAAAAAATTCTCAAAGATGTTTAAAATAAAGGCAGCCTAGAGATGTGTCTGTAATTAGCCAATACAGCATTATCAATGGCTGGTTTCTTAAGCAGAGGTTGTACTACAGTGGTTTTATTCTGCCTACTGAACCATCAACGTATAAATGTAAGAGGTCAGAAGAATGTACTGCAGCAATTTAACAATATATAACTGCCCAGGAGGATGTCAAGCTCAGATTCTTCAGAGTAACTGTCACCGTGGAGATATCCTTGGCATCCATAGCAACACCATGAATTGTGATTAGTGCCCCTCTTATTATATCCAATAAGAGCTGGATCAGTGAAGCAGTGTGGAGTGTTGCATGACTACATATCTGCTCATATACATTACATATACATTACATATACATTACTGAAACACAAAGATACAAACAGACCAGAAGAGACACGCCATAACAACGAGGCTGATACACAGCAGGGCATAGCTCAGGATTTTTTGTAATAATACGCTACACAAAATACATTCACATTCAATAACTAAAGTGAAATGAATGAATGATCCCTGGTCTGTTGTATATGACCAACATAAATTCTGCACTGACAAAGTTGGCATGAATTAGAAAACTTTCTGAAATGCGACAAACAACATGCACGAGGTGCAAAAAGTATAGCAAAGTAAAATAATTGCAATGCTCTAAATTTTATTAGCCTTTAAAATGCTATTAAGTCAGTGCTAAATTGTATTTCATACGATTTTGTGCAATGGGTAGATTGTGTAAATTGGGTTCAATATTAAGGGTCTAATTAATTAATTACTCACCTCTTCGTTTGTTGATAGGACAAAAAAAAGTCACATCACTTCATCCATTGCCAAGGTTTTTTGGCCAGTCTGGTCATCACGGAACTGAAATGCTTCATCTTCATCGCTGTTCATCTTCATCACTGTCCTGCAAGTCTTCTCTGCTCTCCTTCAGTCTGCAGAGCGGCTCTGGTCTTTCAGATGTGAACTCCATGCTTAGTTCTTGTTGTAGGCAAGACTGAGGTGTGTGAGTCATGATCAGAATATGGTGCAGAACTAAGCAGGAGAGGATGTTGGAGGCTGTGCAGTGAGAGGAAGGACATTACCATACGCTACTTGAGACGTCACACAGCTCTGCGCCCCCACCGCTCATCTCGCTAGCATCCTCAGGTCCAGGAGGCCCAGCGCAGGGGTGGGGGGGGTTTGGTCTGCTTTGCTTGCCTTCTGTTCATTTCAAAATCACAGAGTGCATCATGTGGAGAAAAAAGGGCTTAAAGCAAGTGCCTTGCTGTCTGGATACCAGGGCTCGTTGTTAATCAGGCCCTTGTCTCTTTGAAGCACTCTGATTGCATCAAGTGACACTTTCCAGCGTCCGCACCTGCCAGCCAATCAGCTGCCCAGACTACGGACTCGCTGCTGGATCAGTGAGCCATCTTGAGTCACAGGCACGTTCAGACTGGACGTGCTTCTGGTGTGACTGCCCATGATCATCAACCTTCATGTCCCCTTTGGTTAGACATTCAGAGCAAAATCTCTCATCTTCTCATAGTGGTATTTCTTAATGCCTGGACTGATGAGAGCTCATATCAGCACCATGGGGACAGGTATGCTGTCAATCATCTTTTCAAACCTGCATCCTTGGTCCTCGACTGGGTGAGGCGCTACAACAGGAAGCCCTTAAGCAGACCTGCATGTGCTCGACAAATCCACTTACAAAAGCAGTACGATTGATGTTAATGCTAAAATATTCACAGGAGCCCAGTAGACAGAAGAACAGGTCACCAGTAGTGATGCCATGCATTTGTTAACCATATTACTTTGATTAACCATAGTAGTGATGCCATGCATTTGTTAACCATTTTACTTTGATAGATTTTTCTTCCAATTCCAAGCCAAATGAACCTTTAGATTTTCCTTCATCTCTAGATGTATGACAGTCACTTTCCAGATTAACAAAATTCAGTTTATAAGATCTCCTCCTCACCATCAATGCACTAATAAAGGAGAAAGGAACAGAAAATTCTATCAACAGGTTTATTTTCAGAATGCAGATGTTTCCATGTTACAGACATTGTTTACAAGGCAAGTTCCAGTTATCACCCCCCTCCCCCCCAGTCAACCAACAGACACGATCTCCACTGTGATGGGGTTTCACATCAAACTTCACTTTCTTCGTACATTCCTCTTTCTCCTTCTTACACAGCAATAATTTATCTGTTTAAAGCTTTCATCAAATTCTCAGGAGTGTATTGCTTTAAATAACAAAAAATATTGTTCATGCATAGTTCCATTGGTTTGGATCATCCTTTTCATGTAAAAAGATTGAGTATATTTGTACATAAGACACATAGTAAAATGACATCATACCTATGGAATGTATTAAAGCTTCTATCTGCAAAGGATGTTTGTGTTTTCTAATTGTTTTTGGTAAACTCTGCATATGTATAAAACACTAGGAAAATAAGCATTCAATTGAGAGACACGTTATAGAGGCATCTCTACTGCATATAGGCAACACTGCCATGAGTAAGGCCCATCTCCACGTTAGCACACGACTTTCAGAGCAGTTGAGATGTACATTAAAACTTAACCCAGGCACTCGTGCACACTTCTCAATCAAATATGCAAATAAAACACACTATGCAGTCTGGTATGACTTGGGCCCAAGGCAGATATGTTTGAGGCATCTTACATGGATTAAATGGGGAGTTTCCACCGGTACCATCTCACGTCTGTGGGAAACCATCCTAATATTCTGGCATAAGCGATCTGGCCCAAATTCAGCTACCACTTGCCTAACCAACACCACTCTCTCTACTACTCCACTGCCCCCAGCCCCGCCCACTTACACATCATTCTCCAACATCTGATGGTATTTGAGATTCCTTTTTTTTAATTACTTTATTATGGCTATTCATTCAACCAGAAGCCTTTCAACCAGCAAAACGGCTTGTGGGTCAGACGTCAGCTTCTGATTGATTCCGGGGTCCCGTTTGTTTGTTTTATTTATGCCCTCTTCATCCCTCTACCCATCAGGCACGCGAACACGGTCATGACCATTTTGGGCTTGACCTCCACCAGGTCGTCTGGCAGAGCATACACACGGGCACCGATCTTTCTGGCCATGGATACAGCATATCTGTAAATGGAGAAGATGAGTGAGCTGTGGTTACCACACCGGTGGTGATGAGGGCGGAGTTCTGCTCCACTCTCATTTGAGTGAATGGAGTTGTGCCGGTTACCCCAGTCCTGACGCCATACCAGCAAACCCTGCTCATCAGTTTGCCTCAGGTCAACTGATAATTATTATGTTGTCCACCCTCACACCTTAATGGAATTTACTGCAGTTCATGTGTATACATGTGACACACGACTATGTAAAAACTAAACGATTACAAAAGAGCGATACAGTGACGCTGCTTCACTGCTGTGGGATTATGGGTATAAAGGCACCATTGTTTGCTTGGACTTACTTGGCATTCTCCAGCCTGTCCTCATCAGACAGGGTTCCAGTCTTCACCAGCTCATAGTTAACACAGCCTGGCTGGATGGCGTCGATGAGGTCCAGCACTGCCAAACTAGAGCTGATCTCTCTGTCCTAGAAGCCCAAGGCCACAAACAGATTCAGTTACATTACGGTCTTGCAATGTGTGACAAAGCAGACAGAAGTATCACCTGAATCACTTGCAGCAATACAGTCTGAAAGACGACTCGTCTTTCATAATGCTGCTAAGAACATAATTGCATGTGGTTTCATTTGGTACCTTGAAACTTGAAATTTTGGTCGACTTTCCTGCCCCTGCCAGAGTCCTATTGACCCAGTTGATGATGATATCGTCGTTCGCCTTCTCACCTTCTCCCAAGTCCTCCAGTACATTGAGGGTGTATCTAAAACACCACCGAGTACAAGAGGCAACAGAAAACCAGCAATGTCAAAAACACTGTTTCCAGCAGAGCACCCAGTCCATGTCTATACGTCACGCCACAGAGACCCTAAGCGTGTGTAAAATGGAAGCGTGGTAAGATTTGGGCATGTGTGAAATTCTTCAGCTTCACCTCCTCATCAGCTGCCAGACGAGAGCCAGGGTCAGGGTGGGGTTTCCATCGTTCAGATCCTGACCTCCGATACCCACCAGGGAGAATTTGGCCATCTTCTTCCCCAGATCCACAGCATAGTTGCAGTTTTCCAGCTGTAATCACATCAGCACCAGTATGTAATCACCAGTATGTAATCACATCAGCACCAGTATGTAATCACATCAGCACCAGTATGTAATCACATCAGCACCAGTATGTAATCACCAGTATGTAATCACATCAGCACCAGTATGTAATCACCAGTATGTAATCACATCAGCACCAGTATGTAATCACCAGTATGTAATCACATCAGCACCAGTATGTAATCACATCAGCACCAGTATGTAATCACCAGTATGTAATCACATCAGCACCAGTATGTAATCACCAGTATGTAATCACATCAGCACCAGTATGTAATCACATCAGCACCAGTATGTAATCACCAGTATGTAATCACATCAGCACCAGTATGTAATCACCAGTATGTAATCACATCAGCACCAGTATGTAATCACCAGTATGTAATCACATCAGCACCAGTATGTAATCACATCAGCACCAGTATGTAATCACCAGTATGTAATCACATCAGCACCAGTATGTAATCACATCAGCACCAGTATGTAATCACCAGTATGTAATCACATCAGCACCAGTATGTAATCACCAGTATGTAATCACATCAGCACCAGTATGTAATCACATCAGCACCAGTATGTAATCAGCAGTATGTAATCACATCAGCACCAGTATGTAATCAGCAGTATGTAATCACATCAGCACCAGTATGTAATCACCAGTATGTAATCACATCAGCACCAGTATGTAATCACCAGTATGTAATCACATCAGCACCAGTATGTAATCACATCAGCACCAGTATGTAATCACCAGTATGTAATCACATCAGCACCAGTATGTAATCACATCAGCACCAGTATGTAATCACCAGTATGTAATCACATCAGCACCAGTATGTAATCACCAGTATGTAATCACATCAGCACCAGTATGTAATCACCAGTATGTAATCACATCAGCACCAGTATGTAATCACATCAGCACCAGTATGTAATCACCAGTATGTAATCACATCAGCACCAGTATGTAATCACCAGTATGTAATCACATCAGCACCAGTATGTAATCACCAGTATGTAATCACATCAGCACCAGTATGTAATCACATCAGCACCAGTATGTAATCACATCAGCACCAGTATGTAATCACCAGTATGTAATCACATCAGCACCAGTATGTAATCAGCACCAATACGTTTACATCTTGAGTGGATTAGTGAGCCCCTTTCAGCCCAACATTGTCCATTGTCTACATCAAATCTAGGAAACTAGCATTTTATACTTTACTTCCTTTTCAACCAAGTATGGTTAAAAATATCAAGTTATCATGTTTAACCTTGATAACACTAGTACATTATGCAACTCTACGGCATTTAGATTCCTAGCGCAGGTGTGGCAGAGCTTAAACAGAACAAAAACGTAGACAGGTAATAAGGTGCATGTGAGGAATGTATAAGATGCATGTAAGGAATTTAGATGAACTGAACTGCAGACACTGTGGTGACATTTCCTTATTTAAGACAGCTGCAGGTTCTTCCATAGAATACTTGAACATGTATTTGTGTAGGTGGACATGACGCTACCTTCTTCATGTTGGTCCCAATCTTGGGGTACGGCGGCTTATTGACTTTGTTGTTCCAGTCAACTGGAACCTTAATCTTCTCATACAGCTGAAGAATGACCATGGCATCCTGGAGATCACTGTGAGGAAGAGTGATGGAGAGACGAAGAGTGATCAAAAGCAGTGAGATCCAGACAAATAAAATAAGATAAAAGGGGGAAATAAATCTATAATTTATACAGAAGGTATATGGACACATGAAGTGAAGTCACACAATCAGGATTTTACAAAGAAACTTTTTTTTTTTTTTTTACACATATAGGTGGTTGACGTGAGGATTAACACCCAGTGAGTTCATCCAGTTCCTGAATGTTCTCTCTTCTCTGGTCTCTCCTATAATGGTGACAGAAGGGACAGGGACATGAATTCACACATATTACATAAGCAAGTTTTAACCAATTACTATTTGCAAACTTTCTGATTCATTGCCATGCAAAAGTGGGTTGTTAATATATAAAAATATAAATATAAGAACAAAATATCTTGCCTAATCAAAAGTATCCAATAACCCTACACCCTTTGACAGCTTTGTTGACTCTGAAGCTGAATTTAATTCATCTACATGAAAGACTAACAGCTCTTAGAAGGTTTTAACCCATTTGTTTTGAATCTGACCATATATATTAAAAAAAGAGTTCTGTGACTGCTTCTGGAGCTCTGCTGTTCAACCACAAGAGGGCACTAAAAACCATATGAAGAACAACAGGACAGCACAGTGGCCCCCCAGGACATGACCCTAAGGGTCCCTCCCTCTTCGTGTACCTTCTAAACCCTCTGGACAACATCTCCCCCCAATAATGTCCACAACCAATCAACGTCACCCATAAATTATCTATTTTCAGAACGATTTTCATACACTGTCCGAACGTCAAAAGACAAGTTAAAAGTGCAATGTGCGTTGAGAGAATGCTCAATGTGGAACATAACTGCATTCCTGAAATATCATTTTCTAAATACTTGATGGCAGTGTTGGAGGAGCTGAAGGATCGGTGTATGAAGGCAGACTGCGGTGAATCGCCACACTCACCTTCCAACAGGCCCCAGTCGATATCCTGGTTCTCAGGTTTTTTCAGCGCTGGGTATTTGTTGAAGAGATTGGCCACAAAAGCCAGGTTGAGTTTGGGGTTGCCGGAGACCACGTCAGCAGAAGTGACGAACTGTCTGCAGCCCAACCGGTCAGCCTGCACCAGCATAGCCTCAGCTCTCTTCAGGTCATCTTGTTCCTGTGGAACACACACACACAGGATTTAACTTTTTTTTTTTTACACACATGACTGACATGAGGATGTCACACAAACAAAATACTGAAGTCGTCTCATTATAAATAATAAGCCCTAATTCCAGTATGCTTCCCCCATCATTTGTTTATCCATATTTGCGGAAGGCTCAACAGAAGCCAGTTCCCTTTAACAGGCCTTTGTGTAGGACACGGCTCACGTCTGTACAACACTGCCCTGTCTCTGCCGTCACACACAATATCGTGGTTGAAGGCAATTAGACAGAAGAGGGAGTAAACACTCCAATATGTACATGTAAACACAGAGTTAGACTACATTACAGGTCCTTCATATGGGAGCTATTATGGTATGCACCATAATAACAGGACATTTGTGATTATTTATGACTGGTAATCTTTTTTTTTTCCATCCGTACATGAATATTCCTACAAGATTAACAAACTATGGCAGGAACGTGAAAACCGATTCTTTTGCATGAACATGATTCGCACTCCTGGGAAAGTCGGGGTGTGAGATGCAGTCAGAAGTGAGGAGTCATGCCATAGAGGAACAAACAGCTTTTAGATACTCAAACCAAAACAATGTCACTACTGTTAATGGCAGGTTTAAATAGAAAAACATAACTTTAAATCATCCTACACAATTCAGGAATGTAGCCTAAAAGCAAAACAAAAGTGAACAAAGGCAAGAAATGACCAGCAGGGAAATAACCAACAGGATGTGATGTAATTAGACAGCAACACATACAGGAAGTAATGGAAGAGGCGGGAGTTAAAGGGGCCACGTCACATCACACAAGCCCAAAGTGTGTACGAGGAGGAGGCCTTGAGGAGTCGTGAGGAGGAGATCTTGCCTTCGCTGAGCACACTGAATGAATGAATGAATGTTTCAATTTATATAGCGCCTTTTCAGGATACCCAAGGCGCTTTTACAATTGTTAACACAGCTACGTTTCAGACAACCAATCACACACCGGCGAGAAGCGGCAGCCAATCACACACAGCGTACTCTCCACCAGAAGCCACAGTCCCCTGGGGGACTGAATGGGGTGCAGGAAGGGGAGAGAGGACAGACCCTAGTGACAGAGCACCATCCACCACTGGACATACAAGCACACACACACACATTCAAGCACAGACACTCAGACAACTGCTTTTTTTTATTGAACAGAGAGACACAGACACACACTCAGGGATAATTTGTCTAGGACTGCCAATTTACCTAACCTCCATGTTTTTGGACTGTGGGAGGAAACCGGAGATCCCGGAGGAAACCCACGCAGACACGGGGAGAACATGGAAACTCCACTCAGATAGGGACTTGAACCCAAGACCCCAGTGCTGAGAGGCAAACGTGCTAACCACCAAGCCACCGTATGGCCCAAACATTGACCCTATAAGCGGCCCGAGAACGATGGCAGCTCAAAGGTGCCATGAAAAGTGCCCTTACTCCACCTGCACCTCACCCCTCCACCCACGCTCCGTCAGCTGCCCACCCACGCTCCGTCAGCTGCCCACCCACGCTCCGTCAGCTGCCCACCCACGCTCCGTCAGCTGCCCACCCACGCTCCGTCAGCTGCCCACCCACGCTCCGTCAGCTGCCCACCCACGCTCCGTCAGCTGCTCCTGACAGGGTGAAGTACACTTACATGGCACCACGTCCCTTAGAGTCACCGAGCGGTTCTGTGTAAACCAGCAACGTGTCCATTCAAGTGTGTCCGGGAAGTCGAGCAGGTCTCAACATGACCACGCGGTGCCACGTGGAACCCGTCACAGGTAGCGTCTTCACGTGTGAATGTGGTCAGCATGTCTGAACCGGTCACAGGTAGCGTCTTCACGTGTGAATGTGGTCAGCATGTCTGAACCCGTCACAGGTAGTGTCTTCACGTGTGAATGTGGTCAGCATGTCTGAACCCGTCACAGGGAGCGTCTTCATGCGTGTATGTGGTCAGGATGTCTGAACCCGTCACAGGGAGCGTCTTCATGCGTGTATGTGGTCAGGATGTCTGAACCCGTCACAGGGAGCGTCTTCATGCGTGTATGTGGTCAGGATGTCTGAACCCGTCACAGGTAGCGTCTTCACGTGTGAATGTGGTCAGCATGTCTGAACCAGTCACAGGTAGCGTCTTCATGCGTGAATGTGGTCAGCATGTCTGAACCCGTCACAGGTAGTGTCTTCACGTGTGAATGTGGTCAGCATGTCTGAACCCGTCACAGGTAGTGTCTTCACGCGTGAATGTGGTCAGCATGTCTGAACCCGTCACAGGTAGTGTCTTCACGCGTGAATGTGGTCAGCATGTCTGAACCCGTCACAGGTAGTGTCTTCACGCGTGAATGTGGTCAGCATGTCTGAACCCGTCACAGGTAGTGTCTTCACGCGTGAATGTGGTCAGCATGTCTGAACCCGTCACAGGTAGTGTCTTCACGCGTGAATGTGGTCAGCATGTCTGGAATCTACAGTCCCACGCAACATGTCAGAAGCCAAAAAACCCAAACAGGGCCAGAGCGGCCGTAGAGGATCCATAGAGGATCCATAGAGGATCCGTAGAGGATCCATAGAGGATCCATAGAGGATCCGTAGAGGATCCGTAGAGGAGCGTGAGGGAGGCCGGGCCCTCACAGGGCTCCCGCGGGTCTCGTTTGGTTCTGTGGCTCGCCCCACGTTTCACGTGGACACCACAGGTATCTGTGAGCGTTTGGACCGCAAGCAGAATGACTCTGGATGTTGATGCATTCCTGTCAGAGGGCACTTAGCCAGCACGTTGAGGAATGAGGCGGAGGAGGCGTGTTTGTTCTGGGACTGCAGCGTGGTGTTGAGTCCGGACACTGAGGGAGCAGCTCCAGTCCTCACACGTAGGAGGGTGCCGTCTCTTAGCCACATCTAAAGTACATTAAGGAAGAGCTCACAGTCGTTGTGTTGCGTCAGCAAAAGCCTCCATGACTGGCGTCTGTGCTGAGTGTGTGTGGGTGTGTAAGCGTTCACAGGAAGACTTAAGCATGCATTAAATTGGTGCTGTGTCCTGTTGCCCCCCCACACACACCTCTTCAAACTCCACAGAATACTCACAATCAGGCAGAAGCTGCATGCAGAGTGTATCCTTAACATCTACAATAACATCCTGCTCCACACACACACACACACACACACACACACACACACACACACACACACACACGGATATCGCTACCTCACACACGCATGCTTTTTAAGTAGTAGATATTTCACCATGATGTCATCTGCATATTTAGTGCCCAATATTAAAGGTTAAAGACAGGTGATCTGGCACGTGATGAGTTGCAAACTTGGAAAACTTTGGTTTTCAAACACTGAATGAAATTATTCGAATCAGAACCCACATTACTCTAAAAGCCCAGACCTCTGCCCACAAACACCCGTTTTATTCTGAAGCTCCATGCAAGCCTGGGGAGATGAGACCAGGCCCTTCTGGAAAGGCCATTATAACCCCCACATGCAGGAATGCAGAGGCCAACATTTACACTTCCACTCCTCAACCCCCTGGACAAGAGTGCCACACGCACATGCAGCAGCAACGTTCTACAAAAATAACCAAAAATAACCCCATAAACAATTAGCTTGTAGATCACAACTTACGCTGAAGCCAGACATGTTGATGTTGATGCACTCCTCGCCCTCCTGCTGGCCTTTGGGGGAGATCTGGTTCAGGAGGTGGAAGTATGCTCTGGAGTCCTAGTACGGCCAACGGGACGGGGAGAAAGGGCTTTAGTCACCTCAGCATTTCACACGCAAAACACACACAGATGGACATGCTGAGAATCCTGGCACAGGTACAACTGGGGTGGGAGATGCAGACAGAATGAGTCACGCCACAGATCAACAGGGCCGGAGGTTTGGAACAAAGTACCTTTACAGAGTTTGAGAAGTCAGAGATCTGAAGCATAAGGAAGGAAAGATGGTAAAAGAACACCATAACCAAGACAAATCGCTTATTTCTCAAGATCAACAAAACCTGACAGTACAGTGGACACATCGGTAGATGCATGCTAGGCTATTCACATTATATGTTGATACATTAGCATGTTATGTGGAGTAATAAAAAGGTGTGGTGAGCTACAACCCCGTCAGCCTGGAGTAATGATCACCCACACCACTCATACATAATGACACAACATAGTACATGTTGAGCTCATATGAGGGGGGAATCACTGTCCATCAGTAGGAACTATAATTATTGTAGAAATATCAGTCTTGGATGGCGGGAGATGGGAAGAAACGGGAAAAAAGAAGGAGGAGAAGGAAGGAGGAGAGAGAGAAGAGGGAGAGAGAGCGAGTGATTATTTGCTAGATAAAGGTAAAGGCAGAGAGAGTGATGGTTTGGCACCGAGGCCATGCTGTCTGCCTGGCCTCCCTGGACCCATATAAACTAATCCTGAGATTGAGCCGTATTTCCTCGTGCTGACACGGACGGCTAGGCCAACGCACTCTTCATCACATACCCAAGACTTCGCTGGTAATATGTCATAGGAAGATCGAATGCTACCATCTAATCAGCCAGGACAGCGTATTCATATAAAACGCAACAGACAAACGCACCAAAGTCAATCCGTTCGCCGGCCATGTTATAGATATTATTTGGACTAAGAAAATATAAAACTGGTGATGTCCATTATGAAGTATGTGGGGTGTGTGCAGACAGACAGAGTTCTGGTGGCCCAGAGCCCCTCGGCACCTTAATGTCGCCACTGAAGTTGTTGATCTTGTGCCAGCCGGCGTTCTCCAGGTGGAAGTTGGCCCAGCGCAGGAGGAGCTCCTCTGGGGACAGCTTCATCAGGTCCTCCAGGGTCTCGCCTTCCCGCAGCAAGGCTGCCAGAGCTGGCGAAACAGGGAGTGTGTGAGTACCAACCAACGCTTCACAAAGACACAAACAAATGATTAGCAGAACTGTATGCATGTAAACACAAAAGTGGTGAAGCAGCCTTTTTATGCAAACATGATTTAGTACACAAAGTCACAGAAGACTCATGAACTGACTCTCGGGTCCATTAACCAGGCTTATACCAGCTCACATTTCCCTTCATAAGCTTTATCCAAATTATATATACATATAACTCAACCTGGAGAAATATACACATACATATGCAGTGAAGAATATATTTGAACACCCTGCAAAGTTCTCCCACTTTGAAATCATGGAGGGGTCTGAAATTTTCAGGTGCATAATCTAAAAAACAAATCCAGAAATCACAATTTATGATTGCGCCCAAGATGAAAATTTCAGACCCCTCCATGATTTCAAAGTGGGAGAATATTTATTGATTGGTCAGATTGTCCTACATTTTTACTTACATGACCTGCACAGCTTCATTTTGATTGAGGGAATATGACCCATGAACTGGTGTAGCACGCACACACGCGCACACACACACATGCACGCACACACGCACGCACGCACGCACACACGCACGCACGCACACGGAATATGACCCCCAGACTGGTGTAGTCTAGCACACACAACACTGGGTCAGCATGGTGGAATGTTTGTAGTCTTGTACTGGTATACTCCTAGACCGGGTCTTGTACTGGTATACTCCTAGACTACAGCACTGCTTCACATCAACAGTCTGGTGGATTCTGCCCACTGTGTCACCCAAGCTGGTGTTGATGGAGATGTTCCACCCCCACAGTGCACATGTGCTGCTCCACTGACCTCGAGACAGAGCGACCACCCCCCCCCCCCCCCCCCCCCCCCCCCCCCGGGCCTGCAGGCTGCTGCACTGATCCAATTCTTCCCCGGGGTTAATAAACTGATGGTGACAAGAGTCACTGTCTGTTTATACAAATTCTTGGCCAATGGCATCACCCCGGCCCCCCTCCCCGGGGCTGTGAATGGAGCCAGTGTCGGGTCCAGGCACATGACGGCGTGCTGCTCGCTGGGAAACAGCCGGAGGGGGTGGGAGTGTTGGGCGTACCCTCATTCCTGCTCAGCTCGATGTCGGCGAACAGGCCGATCTTGATGATTTGCCAAAGCAGGCCCAGCACCAGGTGGGGTTTCCCCTCCCTCAGGTCCATGGCACCAATGTTCACCACGTGGCAGCCGATAGCGGAGGCGGAGTTTAGGGCCAGATTAAGGTTCTCCTGTGGGGGGGGGGGTAGTTAGGGACAGTGGGTACATCAAACTGGAGATATCTGGAAGTCTTGGAGGACCATATTTACAGAAGATTTTTTATGCATTATTTACCACTGCAGGTCAAAGGTTTGATCTATCCACTGAGAATCAGCACCTTCACGTTGGAGTCATGGGAATAGTACAGGAAAACTAACCTGTATTGTGAATGGAGTTAGCTTTTTCTTGTTTATGGTCCTCTCATCAATTGTATCAGGCACTGACAGGTTGATCATTTTACTGGCAAGAGAAGATACACAGGAGTTTGTCTAAAGAGAGATCCTCTTTGAGAACTAGACACAAGAGAACTGGGTGCAAGAGTATTAGCCCTGTTTCACCAACAAGGAACCAGAACTATTCTGGTTCTCCCAGAATCTTGGTGCTAACCTGAGAACTTCTGTTGGAACCAAGGGTGCCCCACGAGCCAAAGAGCAAGTATGAATAATTAAGTTTTTTTGAGAAGAGATAATAACAAATAAGGAAATGAAAAGGATAATGAATATAAAAATTAAATAGATGTGAAAATACTTTAAACACTAAGCTAAGGCTAGTTTAGGTCTAATGTAATCAACCCAATATAACTAAAGGCAGATGTGGACAGAGATCAGCTTCCACCGTCTCTGTACCTGAACTCATCACCCCAGTCACCTTGTTTGCTGGTCTATCATCATCATCATGCCATCCAGCACGACATACTGCACCAGCACATGACCCCATCAGCTCCTCTGCACAATGGATCTGTCCTCTACAAGTTGATACACCCCCACATTTTGTCCTGGTTTGAGCTGCAGAACCCACTATTGCTTGGTTTGAGCTGGGAAACTTTATTTTGTTGGAAATGTGACGAAAGGTTCCAGATTAGCTTCACGAGCTGGAAAGGTTCCAGTTTCTCATTGGTGGAGCAGGGTCATGAGGACAGTGGTGTCACCACACCTACCACAGAACCACACCGTCCCCCACAGCTTTGAACAGGTCGTCCGTGTTGGGGTCCATGGGGAGCACGTGCTTGCAGTCGGGGTCTTTCTCCAGCGCCGTGTTGATCCAGTTCACAAAGGCAAACCTCTCTTCCTCTAGGGAGAAACCAGGGCAGAGAGGCGTTTACGTGAACTGAGACCATCTCCAGTACTCCCCACCGCCAACTTAAGAAACGTTTGAGATGTTTTTCAGAAGGCCAGGTACAGAGATGTGAGGAGAAGCATATACACCTGAGAAGGAATGCTGTGTCCCTGCGCTGGACAACTCCGAGGTTCCCCCGATGGCTAGGATGCCCTCTTTCCTGTTGATGGCCTTTCGGAAGGTCTTGGCGACCTGACTGCCCTTGAGTTCCTGGAAGATCTGTAGTGAGAACAGAACATGGCAGGTGAGGGCTCTACCTGTGGGTCTACTGACCAGTTACCTGGCCCCCATCTACAACCCCCCCATCTACAACTCCCCCCCCCCCCCCCCATAACCCCAGTCCACTCGCTCCAACATCGTGAAGTCCAGCAGTGCACCATCACCCAGCAGCTCAACACATTATCTGTCCTTAGGAGGTTTGCTCAGGACTGACTGTAAACGTCAAGGTAGGAAAGGAATCTTCCAAACTAATGATTAGGACAAAAAACAGTTAAGTGACCCATTTCAATTGTCAATTTTTTAGGGTCTACTACAGTATATTTACATGCTTCAGCGTTCCAAAAATGTTTCCTCACCGTGTACATCTTCACTGAGGCACTGAAACACTCGATGAGCCTACCGCACTCTGACTGATCATGTTGCCAGTAAGTGGGAATTAAGGATTGTGTTGCGTGATCGTGTCGTCTTGTATCAACTGAAACGGGTTGGAATTCCAATGAGGGGATTCAGGCAGCAGAGAAACGTGCTTTCTGTGGTATAGTGTTATTGCCTCTAGCATCTGTTTTGAGCTTTGTTTGTAACTTTGCATGCAAAAGGCTAAAGGACAGAGGAAAGTATGGACAGCATAATAGATCCCCTTTAATGGCTTTTTATTTTGGATGAGATGGATTTTGTTTTGGCTAAAAGCGTCTGCTGAACCTGTTAATGTTAATGTAGTATTTAGAGCAGGGGTCGGCAACCTATGGCACGCCGAGGCATAATCACTGGACCAGCATCAGCAAAAAAATTTATAGACATTTAAAGATAGATATTAGACATTTAAATAGTGAGAAATCAAGCGCTAGGACCACGCAGAAAATGACCGCTCCGAGTTCGCTTAAATAAATCTGGTCTATTAGTAGTTCGCTCCAGTAGTCGTCGCCCCCCCCCATTTGAGCAACAGATTAACATCTCTCTCTTTTCATGACTCCCTGCCTCCCTGGGTGCATTTTAAATTGCATTAAACTAATTTACTAGAAACCTCTATAAACATTAGGCAAAAAGAAACAAAACCATTAGAGCTGCTTAAACATCATTAGCAACACAATCACACAAAAAAAAACTGTTTAAATTACTTACTGAAAGAAACTCATCGAAACTAATTCTATTGTCCTTGTCTTTGTCACCTTCCGTCATCAGCTTCTGAATGATCTCACGGACTTTGTACCCCGGGAGAGGCAGATTGGCCTCTTTGAATAGGTCATGGAGTTCGTAGTCACTTATATAGCCATTGTGGTCCACATCTGTGTGGAGAGAGGGGAAGAAACTACATGATGCTTCAAAAGTGTGGTGCAGGAGGTCACCTGGCTATGGACTAACTATACTCCAGTCACTGAGAGTAACATCTTAGCTATGACTCTACACTGCTGAGTCACTTTAATTACCTAATTACCATTAACAAAGCCATAACAAAACAGACAAACCAGAGCAGCTTTTCTAGAAGAACGTGTTTTGTAAAATAAAGAGATATTATCCCAACCAGCTGTTCCACCAGAACTGCCCATAAGCAGAAGGGTGTTCTCAGGAGGGACATCTCAACCGACAGCCGGGTTCACCAAACATTCACCACAATTTAAAGCTTCCTTGACACATGCTGTTTCTTCTCCCTGTCTCCAGAATACTAATGTTCTACTGAAAGCTAATTTGAGCCTCAACACAGCTTTACATGTCATGAGGAATGGACTAAAACTCTACACACACTTTCAAATACTTCCTTTTTGATTTGGTCATTAACCATTGGTCCTAATTAGATCTAAAATTGTTCCATTGAAATCAGACAGTAGACAATCAGAGGACATCAAGAAGAAGATAAATGAGGAGAGAGGTCTAGAATATTCTCCCATCACTACTGTACATTCCCCCAATCGATATTCTAGAACTCATTAGCCAAGGAATTTAATTACACGCCCTTAATGTCTGGTCAGGAGTGGCTTCAGTGACCATGCAGCAGCCTGGATTTTCCTCTGAGAGAATGACGTCATGAGGGCAGTGACATGGCTTTGAGAGGCAAATCTTCTGGTGATGGGTGACATTGGCCCAAGGTGAGCCATCACTCAAACGATGGCGGAAACATAGCCTGCAGTGCTGGACGGGGGCTAATGAAATCAAATCAGAGCAACAACCAGCAGAGTTGGGATTGGCACAGCTGTCTGGATATGGTCATTTGGACCTCTAACCAAAACATGGCCAAACACCACTACATCATGAACATTCGGACCTCTAACCAAAACATGGCCAAACACCACTACATCATGAACTCAAAGAACTGATGACTACACTCCTCCTTCACATCCTAAATCTAATTATGTTCTAGAGAAAAGCTTTGATCTAACTAAGACAAAGACTATGCTTCCTGGGCCAGCTAAATAGTAAAACTGGCAATGTATTTAGTAAAAAAAATAATAATTGTAAAGATGTGGTAATTGCACATGTTGAAAAATGCACATTTTTGAGATGCTTCTACAAATGTCATGGTCATGTACTAGTAAGGGTTAACCAAGACTCAATATACTAAACAACATTTAAAACCCTCAGAGACAGTATTACATGACAAGCCCACTGACCAAGTAAAGACCCTTTAAAGCTTGAAATAAGACACTGTCTTCATTGTTTGGCTGCCAGACATGTTTTAGCCAAAGGTTTTTGAGCTAATTATTGAGATATATTTAGCTATATGCTTGAATTGGAAAAATCAACAAAAAATCCATTAGCATGTTTGATAGCTAAAGACATAACAGCACAGTTCTATTCTTGCTCAATTAAGACTAGATGCTATGACTTGCTATGTCGTGCTATGACTTGTTATCTATGTACCAACCATATATTCCTCATTACAAATCTACAGTGTTGCCTAGGCATGTTAAATAGGTAGTCAACACTCCTGTTTTGGTATGAATATAAAACAGACACTGGGAGACAAAATGTGAACACCGAATACTGGAAACTACAGGGTGTCTCAAAGTAAGGAAACGCCCATATAAACAGAAAGGAGTCTTAATGCTTTCCTTTTCTTTAAAATGAAAACCATTCCACATCTTATATCGAAATTATAGGCTACATACAAATTACATTAATTTTATATGGGGTGTTTCCTTACTTTGAGACAACCTTAGTTTTCCTACTATGCTGCACATAAAACTCTTTTTCAAACACGTAAAACTCTCTCTCCAAACCTAGAGTTAGTCAATATTAACAAATAATGGATTTTCAGATGTAGCAGAGATAAATGATAACGCCATTTATGCTTATATGGACTACTGCTTATGAGCTGAAGACATGATCCAGAACTATATTATTATAGTTTGACTTCATTTACTAACTCATGTAAGGTTGTGTAAACAAACAGAGGCCGCACATCAAACCAGTTCAGAAACCAGTTCAAAAGCACTGCACCAATCTTCATATAGCCTAACAAACATACAAAACCACTAATTGTATTTGGAAAAGAACACTTATTTTGGTACAAGATTTATTTTATCAATAAATCCAGGTTTTTGGTTTGTATCCAAGGTAGCCCATGGCAACAGACTGAACCGATACCTAGTCCTATTACCACAACACCCTAGCCTAGTGCATCTCATTACATCATTAGCTATTTGCTCCAAACCTTCCAAATTAATACAAATGCAAAGAGAGGTTTCATGCATTCAATGATGCTATTTCATACTTTAATTCCCTTTAGAACTGTACCTATAGCCTAAGCATTTAAAACTTTTACATGAAAAACACATTTTCTTTGATACGGTCATAATGACTGGGTGTGGCGTGAGCTGCAGGGCTGGTTCCTCCCAGGCAGGTCCATGTGTGCAGGCCAGCAGGAAGACCACTCACCCACTTTCCCAAAGGCTTCACGGAGCTCCTCCAGTTCCTCTTTTGAGATCTTTGCTGCCATCTCCCTGGAGAACAACCTGTGTCTTCCTCAATCCAACAATGTGCCTTTATCTGCTGGGACAAGGAGAGAGTGAATTAAGGGAATTAAATAATCCATCTTCTGGAAGCTTTATGAATTCCTTGGGCTTGTGTACTCTGACACTTTTGAGTGTTTCAGTTATCTATACTAAGGATCAAGTATTTCACCACCACATACAATAGATCAGGGCCCAGCCAGACAGATTACAGTAAGTCCTATTTGCATGGCATGCAAAATATAGTCATGCATGCAAAATGGATGATTGCATGTGCCTCGTCTTGAAGGAGAGAGAAGAAAGTTTTGTTTCTAGAACTCATGAGTTGGTTTATGACATTCGTGAATTCGTGTGAAGTTAATCCAACCAAAAGTACCTATAGCTTTGATCTTTGTTTCAATCAAAATTATTCATTACACTGTAGTATCAACACTAACAGTGAGGATGCCAGTAGGTTAAATGAGCTAAATCTCATTCATCTGTAGAAGCCAAAGGGTTCATCAACACAGTGTGAATCTAAGGAAATGTCTTCAATAATAATTTTTAGCCAATCATTCAACTCCAGCCAAAGCAAAGACCAGGTCAGTGTGAGACACCAGAGGTTGTCCACCACGCTAGGACGGCGATCGCCTGTCCACCACGCTAGGACGGCGTCCTCCTGTCCACCACGCTAGGACGGCGTCCTCCTGTCCACCACGCTAGGACGGCGCTCTCCTGTCCACCACGCTAGGACGGCGCTCGCCTGTCCACCACGCTAGGACGGCGCTCGCCTGTCCACCACGCTAGGACGGCGCTCGCCTGTCCACCACGCTAGGACGGCGTCCGCCTGTCCACCACGCTAGGACGGCGCCCTCCTGTCCACCACGCTAGGACGGCGATCGCCTGTCCACCACGCTAGGACGGCGCCCTCCTGTCCACCACGCTAGGACGGCGCCCTCCTGTCCACCACGCTAGGACGGCGCCCTCCTGTCCACCACGCTAGGACGGCGCCCTCCTGTCCACCACGCTAGGACGGCGCCCTCCTGTCCACCACGCTAGGACGGCGATCGCCTGTCCACCACGCTAGGACGGCGATCGCCTGTCCACCACGCTAGGACGGCGTCCTCCTGTCCACCACGCTAGGACGGCGTCCTCCTGTCCACCACGCTAGGACGGCGCCCTCCTGTCCACCACGCTAGGACGGCGCCCTCCTGTCCACCACGCTAGGACGGCGCCCTCCTGTCCACCACGCTAGGACGGCGCCCTCCTGTCCACCACGCTAGGACGGCGCCCTCCTGTCCACCACGCTAGGACGGCGCCCTCCTGTCCACCACGCTAGGACGGCGCCCTCCTGTCCACCACGCTAGGACGGCGTCCTCCTGTCCACCACGCTAGGACGGCGCCCTCCTGTCCACCACGCTAGGACGGCGCTCTCCTGTCCACCACGCTAGGACGGCGCCCTCCTGTCCACCACGCTAGGATGGCGCTCGCCTGGGTGTTCATTAGCTGTTGCATCTCCTCTCTCCTGAAGCCCCTATAAAATATTTCTCAGAAAATAGCACCATTATTTGGCCACCATCTTGAATTATGTTGGTCTACAGTGCTTAGCCAAACAGAGAAGCTATCATGGGTATGTAGGCTGCACAGACACAACATGAAGGAATCCGCCCTTATAGCTCAGGGCACAGATATGATTACGGTGTTTTCCTCATGGACGCTTGGCTGTAGCTCACGTTCCCTCCACTCACCAGGGCTGATCTGGGTTCAGATTAATCATCAATAAAGTGGTGAAACAAAGTTGGCGTGACAACGCTCAGATCTGAGGTCACAGACGGCTCGAGCTGCACTGTCCTGCAGTACAGCCTGGACGTTGTCCCGGTAACGACCAATGACCCAGCGGAGTGACGGAGATGGCCCGGGTGGAGTGGAGAGTGATTCTCACACTCACTGCAAGGTCTTGGCATCACTCCTCGCTGACTTACGTCATGGACGATGAGAGCTGTTCCTGCCCCCCCCCCCCCTCCTCACACCCAGGTGAGGATGGACACAGCAAGACTCTCACAAGAACAGGAGAAATAAGACCCAAAAAACACTTTAAAACACTGGATTGAGTCTCTGGAGCTGATAGTGTTTCTGCCATTAGGTAGAGGGATTTATCTGTGTTTACGAGTCCTGTCTCAAGGTCTGGGTTTGATCTCACTCACTAACTATTCAGAAGGCCAACATCACAGAGCCTGCACATGTGGAGGGAGTGGGGAGCTCCACCCTTCTGGGAACCCACATCAGCAGTGGGTGAGCCCCTCACAACCTCTCCTAGCTACTCCTGAAACTCCAAACAGGCCAATTCCTCCACCAGATCAGACTTCAGTCCTCCAAACCACTCACAGTCAGCACAAAACACCAACCTTCTTCACTGAAGCAGATTGAGCTCCACCAAAACATCTTAGAGGTAAACAAACCTGAAAAACCATTCACATTTACACACACACACACACACACACACACACACGCACACGGGGAAATGAGATCTGATTTTCTACCTTGCTCATGCAACACTACAAAAATACCAACCACAGCTGACTAAACTTATAAAAACACAACTTACCATGGTAAGCAATGGAGACATTACTCACCATCAACCACACATTTTAAACAGGCGACTAAACAGACAGGAATCCTTGCCTGTACCAGGACATAAACTGACAGACGCCCATGCATGCGTGTTCTCTCCGCAAAGCAGGTCCAGCCACCAAAAGCCAGAAAGAAAACAACTAAACCAAAGCAGAGATTTTAAACCCATAGTTTCCTCTGCTCCTCCGCTACTCCTCCAAACCGAGCGTGAGGACTTACGAAAACCGGCGTGCCGTTCAGCGGACCCCGTCGCGTCTAGCCGTCTAACGAGGTGGAGGTAAGGAGAGGATGAGTAAACCCTTCCACTGGTGCGCCACTGAAACGTGAGAACTGCAGGCAGAGCGAGTGGTGGAGTGAGTGGGACGGAGGACGAGAGAGAGAAGGAGAGAGACGGAGAGACGGAGCTGTGCTGAGGTTCGTCTTCTCGGTGGCGAGCGCGACAGGCAGTGCTCCCTCCACGCCCTTCCAGACTAATGTGGAGCGCCAGCATTCCTGTCTGCCTCACAAAGACCTCAGCCAGCAAGTCCTGACACTTCCTGCTAGCCAGTGGGAGCTGAGAGTGGAGCAGTGTGGGGGGAGGAGTGGATCGGGGAGGGTGGGGGTGAAGGAGAGGAGGGGTGGAGGGCCAGAGAGAGAGAGAGGAATAAATGTGTGACATGTGTGCGTTTTCTTTTTCACCAGTGCCCCCCTGTTCCAGATGTACTGGGCAAGCAAGACGAGCAAGAAGAGGCAGAAAGGTGAGAGTGAGACTAGTTACATCTGAAACGTAGATCTGGGCTTCAACTTGTGACTGTCCTCCCATAGAAAACTTACAAACTAGGGTTAAAGTTATGGGGTTTGGTTTGACTTAGATAGTCAAACCAGATAGTTACAGGTCCTTCGATTCGAGACTGAATCTCTCCACCCGCACCCGCTCTCAAGACATCAGGCCACTACGGTTACATGGTTAATTCATAAGACATAAAGCTTCACCAGCACATAGACCAAAGCCTTTTGGTCCAAAGGGTTACGAGACTGACATTCCTTGTGCTCAGGTTACAACAGAAGACAGGGTCACCTGTTCAAGTCTCATCTTGCACATCAGGAAAACCCCTCTGTGGTAGAGGTAGACCTGGGGTTTACTCCACACTCACTCATGGCTGGGCCATGTTCTTCACACCGCTGTCATTCCAAACACTTGCTGGCACTCCTGGACAACAGTTGTGAGGGACACATGAGGAACCAGCTACCAAGTCTTGCTTAAGAGAAAAGCCACAAAACAGGTGTTGCCGTTCACCCCCAAACTCACATGGAAGATTATAGAGGCAACTGCTCAAGTACAGATGCCAGAACAAGTCTGGTGTCTGCTGTGAAAACAGCAGCTGCATTGCGCAACACAGATAAGATAGTTTTGCCTGCTGAGGAGAAAAAAGAAACATGCTTACAAATATTTGCTTCTGTGCAAGACCAACAAAATACTACTGTACAGAAAACCTTAAAAACCACGTCCACATCCTCATCATGACCAGCTAAACGTTTCAGTCCGAGACCCTGATGAGGTCATGATGAGGGGTCAGAAGTAACCAAACGCAAGAAAAGAGAGAAGAAAACTAATTGGGGTCAGACGTGACTCAGCCATTATGGCCCAATCCTACATGCCACACGCGGTTTTCAAAACTCCCTGAATTAGCATTCAGGTAGGGAAGGTCATTCAGGTAGGGAAGGTTGTTTTGCACAATCCATAAGCTCACACTCCCTTACAGCAGACAACCCAGAACTGTTGAGGTCCAGATCAATTCATCTGATTTAGAGTCTCCACTAGTTTACCCTCGATCATATGGCTAAGCAAAGACATTGGCTCTTATAAACAGACTCTAAGCCATATATAGTATTGAGAGCAGGGTAGATGCGCTTAAGCCACAGAGCAGGTTAGAAGACACAGTGATAAAATCAGGGCGAGTGCACAAGACTAGGCAGGCTTGGCTAAACGAGCCCAGCAGTCAGGACGCCTGCACGACAACAAAAGAAGTCAAAATTTCACCATCAATACCAAAGTTGCATAATGGCTTTAGCAGAATTCCAAATCAGTTCCTTTCCTGGTTTATTACAATTATCTTGTGTGACTCAACTATGAAAAAAAATTATTATACAAGTTTATACTGTGTTTAAAGGTGAGGCTAGCATTTTATTTAGAAATCTATTTGATCCCCTCCCCCAATATTACTCAGTGGAAACTCTGGCCATTTCAGATGTTGGAGCACATGTCGGGGCTAACATATTGGAAACATTTAGAAAAATGCTTTACTGTTCCATGAACTTTCAACATCTTGTGCACATTCTGTGTTTTAAGCTGCATGAAAGATTGGAGAACCAGCTCTTTTTTAACTCAGAAAACTTGTGGAACACATACGAGGATGGACAAGAGTGTGGCATCCTCAATGCCCCTTCCAGCCCATGTGTGATGTTTACTTCGAGCCTCTAGCCAGCTGCACAAACACATGGTGAGCCCAGTGTTTAGGACTGGGCAGGATCTGCACCATGGAGGACAGACAATGGGGTGTGACGCTGTGGCGGACGGCTCGGTGAATCAGCACACCGCTACCCCACATCTTGTGTGCACCTTGCCAGGGGGGCGGGTTGGTCCGTCCATTCACTGAACCACGCACTGCCATTCCTAAGAATGCCAAACTAGTCTGTTGTTTCACTATGAATGGAGATCAGACTGTTGACAATGACTCAGGAAGGGCGGGGTGACGGCAACGGATCAGACCCGTGGCTTTATGAGAGGAAAATGTGCCACAGTTGGGTCTGGAGAGACTGAGACATTCATCACAACTTCCCCAGTCGCAGTGCAGAGACGCACTGGTGGCGGAAAATAAGATGCGAGTGTCTAACCATGAGGAATACAAAGGGAAGCAATAAACCCACTACAGTAACACCTGCAGAACATTATACAACCAATAACTTCTCCTGGCATGCTGAACACCTGTTGTTGACCAGAGCCACTACAACTGGACAGATCAATAACTCCATTTGAAAAACCTGAGAACAGTGTCTCCCGTGATCCATCTACACATTTAACTACAGCTTATATGAGTGACACTCATTTACTGATTTGCAAACTATGAAACAATTAACGACTGGGACAAGGTGGGTCACGCTTGCCACCCCCCCCCCCCCCACCCACCCAAATGGCTCATCACCTAATTTAATACCACATCAGCAGACTTCACAAAGCTAAATTTAGCCTTAAGCCTTAAAGAACAGCTATTTTCCATCCCACATCAGCATATTCAGTCTCCCACAAACATTGTTTATTTTCCTTCTGACGCTATTTGCAAAGTCGGCCTGCTTGTCCAACCACATGGTTTTCCACAATGATAACAGAACAACAGTGAAAGCTACAACATGTTTTTGTATCCTGGCAGCCAGACAAGATTTCTGCTACTCTTCGAAAATGGAGCTCATTAGTAAGATGTGACAGATACTCAGAGAGCGACAAAGGTCAACCACTCTAAAACCACTGCAACGGTGCGGCAGAAGGCTCTAGCCCAGCCGTGTGCAGGCCAAACCTTTCCATATAAAATGTGAAATGCAGTTGTGAGCGCTTCCAAACTGATCAGTCACACTCACACGAGGCGGAGGTCAACATAGGGGTGTTACAGAAGCTGGTCTCCCTTCATGTCTGAACATATGATGTGGCAACATCTTCCTCGTGTCCTGTACCAAAAAGCTACACTGCTTGGTTGCCCAGCCCCTCAGTTTTGGGTCTTGGAGGCGCTGTTAAGAACGGCAGTATGTCACTTACTGTGGCTGCCAAAGAAAAGCCAAAACCAGACATTCCTATCTGCCCCAGGAATCTAGGAAGGGATGGCCTTGCATTTAAGGCCCATGTCTGAGGTACCAAACAGCTAAAAACTACATACATACAGGACTCTAGAAGCAGCTAGTTATTTGTGTGCATTCATGATTCAACATTTAAACCAAGCCAAAGGGAAGTAGGTCATTAGGACGGCAGCCAAAGAATTTGTCTTCCACAACTGCTAACTAATGTTACTATTAGATCATACTATTGAGGACCGTAACTGATACATGCGATAAGAATAATTGTTTAACATTTTGGACGAAAACTCGGTGTTAAAATATAAAGATCTTTCTGCTGTGAAGGCAGATGGTACTTCATAGATCATCTGGCCATAGTTTCATCTCCACTGATCTCATTCAGGACGTTTCTCATTCATTCAGCTCGTTAACACAAAACACACACAGATCATACATGTGTAGCAATAATACACAGATACATCAAACTCAAACTTAGATACAGTTGACATGAAGTCAAGCATGTCCAAGTCGTCTTCATTAAGGTATTAATGAAGATTTAAGATTTAAGATTATGTTAGACTAAACGTTTTTTCGCAAAAATCGCTAAATTCGCTTGAGGAGCCATAACTTTCATAATAGTTGGTGGTGAATACATTAACTGGTTAACTGCATTTCTTAGTTCATGAACATCAGTTCAGTCTTGGTTTACAAGCCTTTCAATGAACAACTACCTTTCATTCAGACAGTCTGAGTAACTTGAAAAGAATCGCAAACCGATATAATGTTATCGTCTTAAATGTACATTATCGTCTTACATGTACATTTCCGTACGAGCAGAAAGAAGAATAACCGTAATAAATGTCTCATGTGTGAAGAGTCTGGTGGCTTTAGTCTAGTGAGGGCAGTCGCCAGACAACTATTGACGAGGTATAGAAAGTACTCCACAGTTTCCCATAACAATTACTCAAAACAATACTACAAAAATAGAAATAAAGACAAACATGCGAATGAAGGAGGTGAAATATTTGGTGGTGTAAGTATGTAGTCACGGTTATCTCACCCTCTCTCTCCCTCTCCGCCGCGCTCCGTCGCCCTGACTCACAGCCCAACTCCGTGTTGAAACCTCAGCGCCCAAACCCCGCCCACTCCACACTCATTGGTCAAATGGCGAAATACCTCAAAGGTGTCTTCAATTTGATTGGTCAAGTTCTAGCCATTGCATCACACATGTCCCGCCTTCTCCACACCTAACGTCCATTATGGTCAATTCAGCTGATGTTGAGCAAATTTACATATCAAATAACCTCCCCTTCAAAAGGTGTGTGCTATAGATGAGAGTTCAATATGTAAAAATAAATAATAATAATTAGTAAACAACATTAATGCTACGTTTAATTTATAGCACACTTCTCAGAGGGATTTATTTTGTTTGGTATGCTCTAAAGAAACTGTTTATCTAAATATAGTCTAGGGTTCCTAGTCATTCCACTAATGTGAACCAACCTAATCTGTTTCTTACCATAGAGCTCTGACTTGTAATTAAAGGGTTATTTCCCAAGACTGGAAGAAACAGGCCTAGCTAAGGTGTGGGATGAGTGTCTAAATGCACTAATGGAGAATCACCAAAAGAAGGTGGTAGTCGGTCCGAACTGGCTGCTCATTCACTAACCTGCAAAACGGCTTTACGCTCTTTTTTACATTTGGAAATCATTTAAAAATGTGTTTATTCTGAACTTTGTTGACCTTTTTCTACACTGCATTAACTACTACTGTGTCCAGTCACATTCAGTTAAGTAAGTAGTACCAGTTAAGTACCAGTAAACATATTAAAATTTTGAATTGTTTATATATATATTTTTCTTTCTATTTGGTGAATCCAACATACTCTTAATAATTAAATCTCTTGGAAAAAAGTATGATTGTAATGAAGTGATTTCCAATTCTTTTTAAATATATTACTTTTCTTAAAAAATACTTTCACAGGTTACTTTTGCACTTTCATTTATTCATAAAATGAGTGTTTCTATGAAATAGCAGATTTATTTCCAGTACCCTAGTTATTATTTAGAGCCTGGAAGATTGAAACGTTCCCACCCTATGCTATTCTAGTTTTGGTTTGTTTTCATGAGTCCTTGATTACATGAAATTGCATCATTCCTGGTGTACCACATTTACCTGCATTATGGTATATAAATGACATCACAGGATATTTAGGGAATACAGTGCAAAGTTCTAACACTTTAGATATATCTGTAAGACACCAAATGTATTAATTTGTTAATCATGTATTATTTTTAGTAGATTTTTCTCTAGACCGTAGACATAACACTGCGCAAGGCATGGATTCTGTTTATTCGAATAGCATGGATTTGTGCTGGGCATTCCAAAACTGACGGATCAATAGACCTCTCTCTCTCTCTCTCATACACACAAACACACACACACACACACACACACACACACACACACACACACACACACACACACACACATTTCTGTATCTGTGCACTCTTATAAGCTACTGATTTGCTCTGTTAATCATTGATACAGTATTCTGTCCTTAAATAGTTAGTAACAAAAAGTAACAGATGTCAAGTGAGACCAACAGAAAATGCCCATTATAAGACACCTGTTCAGTCAGCAAAATTCAGTTTTGTGTCAGGATATACAATAACTTTGTCAGAACTGATCTACTGTAATTCCATCTCTCACAAGAATGTGGTAATGGAGCTGTTTTCAGAGTTATTTTGTATATCTTAGCATAGCAGTTGTTATTAGTGCAGGTTATTATTTATATAATTAATAAAATGAGGACAAAACTAACTGGCATTGTTACATTAACTAAAGGGTATAGAAGCTTTTACACCAGGGCAGAAGAATCCTGTCTTAATTTATTCTCCTGTTTCTGCCCTACAACTCAAGCCATAAGAAGCTGATTGATGACATGCCATAAAACTATAAATAACCCATCCGCATAGAACTGAATCAAATAAGCAGCTTTAGTAGTCAACTCATACATATATAGAGATTTTTAAAATATGTAACAGCTTCACTCTCAAGAAAAGGGATACATTTATAGCTCAATATGTGTGATTTATTATGTGTAATAGGGAAGATGCCTATTGTTAATGCGGACACATCATTTAAAAATATTTATTAACAGAAATTAGGATGATTTTATTTGACAAAAGGCTATATATAACGAAAACAAAGACATTTCATGTAACAACTAATGCTTAGCAGCATCCTTGGGCACCCCCATGCAGTTAGAATGGTACATTCGACTATGACGTTCATAGTCGACCAGGGGGTATAGTCGACTATAGTCGAATCAGCGACTACAGTCATTGACTAGTAATGTGCAGATAAAAATGGTGAGTCAGGGATTGTGGTACACACAAATTTAAGTGATACATTTTACTACTGCTAATCACCAATGTAGTGATATGCTGGTATGCTAGAATAAGGGCGGAATGTACTTCAGATCACATCCTCTATCTGTTGCATTCATAACATTTTTCATGCTGTTTGGTGCCATCCTGCCCCACGTCCTTTCACATGGCCAGTGTTTGTTCAGAGCGCTCCAGACTCAACCATGAGGAAGTATGTTAGGGTAGTGAAATGTGTGCACAGCAAGTGCTTGGACATACAGACATGGCAATACAATACCTGAGTCAACCAATCCATAAAAATCTACAGATTTACCAGTATAGATACAGCACTAAATATTTCAGGTGTTCTTTCCAGTGAGTTGGTGGATTATGTTAACCTTACAAAGCAATGACCGAAAAAGGAGAACGCTACTGTTTTTGCATAAACAAATGATACACATACATGCACATATAGTTTGTTCATTAACTCTTAATGAACAGATACCAAGTGGCACTTTCTGATGATGATGGCTTTTATAGTGGTGTTTTTACACAATATCCTTCTTGGGAATAACAAAAATTCACTTGAACACAAACAAAATGTACCTGAACTTTTTACAGTTTTGATAAACCTTCATCTGAATTCTGTCCAACACAAGGAAGTGCTTAAGAGTGACAAGGTGTGGATGTGGGTTGAATTTTCTCACTCCCACATAGCAAAGTAAACTGGATAGACAACTTCACTACAGCACCAATGTTTGGGTGGTTTTTTTTTCTAACAATCATCAATAGCTCAGTTTTAATTATAGGGAACAAACAACTTTGTAATGAGGGCAAGACTGTTTAATTTGACCAGGCGTTATTTGTTCTGATTTGTATTAAATGTGCAGGCTGAACTTCCTTCTCAATCTAAAATATGTGAACCATGGCTGAAAATACACCAACTATATGAAGATCAAAGTTACTCTGAGAAGCTCTGAGGCCCGTAAACCTCATGCTCACAGATGATGTGAATCACAATGCACCAGACAAGTGGCTGTGAGGCTAGCCTCAATCCCAAGAAAATGGACCCCATTTTATTTTTGCCCTCAGAACGTTATTTCCAGGGCCTTGTGTGTCTCCACCCTCCTATACGAATGACAGGGTGAGGCGTGCACTTGGGAGGAGGCCTCAAGTTTGCCCGCGTTCATTCCTTGGCATGCTTACCTACACCTCAGGCTCTAGTGACCTCATTCAGAGACTTCGAATGAGTACAAATGTATACAAAACTCTCTGTGATCACTCTTCCGAGAAAAAGAACAGGTAAAACTACACTTCATAGTCAATTCAACTAATGTTGCTGTACAATCAGAAAGTAAACTGCTGCTCAGTCAAGTAGATTTTTTAAAAACGTTTCAAAACCTTTGCAAGCCACTGTTATGAGGATGGTCCATATAATTTAATTTCTTAATAAGTGAAAAAAGAATCAATGACTTGAAGATGTATGGAGATATAAATTGCCAGATTCTAATACTGGACTAGTGTTGGTCAAGTGGGTCCTCATGAGGAGCAGTGATGAAGGCTGGAGTCCAAACACTCCTTCAGCAACACTTTACGCTTTACTCAGTCACAAAAACAAGCTCATATCAAGAGATCTCAACCCTACCTAGAGGAGAGAGATTATGTCACGCAGGAAAACAGTTGGCTGAGAACACTACCATAAAAAGAACTTTGCAAGCTGTCTTAACAATTGAGGAGAGAACTTTAAAAACTGCCATTACATTGACGTAAGTGTTTTTGCACCAAATGCTGTTGACAGATATCAGGAAATCAATGCTGGGTATTTATGGCAAGAGAAGTGATGGAATAACTACCTGAAGTCACACAGTCCTTACATGAAGTTTATGTTGCAAATTCAAATTCAACAGATCTAAAATCTGTTAACCATTCTGTCTGGCTTCATCACTTTCAAATGTTTAAGAGATGTTTAGGTTTAATATTAAAACAAAAAGACAATAAACCATGAGACCACTGTTGGTGAGTTACTCCCTTTTAACGATTCTACCATATTTTAGTTTGAAATTGGGACCTAAATTTAGCCATGTGGTTGGCATCCGGAGAGCCGCGTATCCCCTACGGGGAGGCGGCCGTCCAAGGAACAATGCAGGCCTTCTGCGGGGGAACACCCACTGCATGCTACTTAGCACTCAGCCTGTTGCCTTATATGGTATTAAAGCCAACTCTGGTGTGATTGGCTCACTGACATCCTAGCAAGGCTGTTTGGATTTGCAGCGGCAAATAACCTTGCAGCACCTGTTCCAGTATGTAAATGAACAACAAAGACAGCATAATATAGTACAAGGCATATTGTACTAAAATAATCCTATTCTTTTGTTATCATTGAACAATTGTAACGTATATGATAGACAACCTATGATGGACAAATGGAAATGAAGACCTAAAGGTAATCAGGATATTGAACCTCAAACTTTTAACTAATCAGTATATTTAGTCTTACATCCATCTTTATTGTGACTATTAATGAATAATATAGCATAATAGCCGTGTTATTTTACTTTTAGAAATTTACATTTATAGCAGAAATGCAGGTCTGCTATAAATTGCAGGTCTCCTACAAAAATCCTGTTTTATTTGATTGACTACAATTACTGAGCAAATACAACACCCCCCCCCCCCACCCCCACATGATAAAGTTAACCGCTCAATCAGTTACCCTTTAATTACAAACATTTTAACTTTTTTAAATTTAAAAAAATATATGTACTAAAATATCAAAAATGAATAAATTATGAGCACCCTGAGAGAACTTCAGGATCCGGGTGTTTATAAGCGGTCACAAATCTCTACTGCCACCTACTGTCCGGCACAGCCACTACAGTTTCTCATCAGCCCAGCAGTCACAAATCTCTACTGCCACCTACTGTCCGGCACAGCCACTACAGTTTCTCATCAGCCCAGCAGTCACAAATCTCTACTGCCACCTACTGTCCGGCACAGCCACTACAGTTTCTCATCAGCCCAGCAGTCACAAATCTACAGAATAGTAGCAGGAAAAATCCACACACAAGCAATCACACAAGATTGATCCAAACGGGCAATTAAGGCACTTTTAATGGCAAAAGGCAGCGCCTGAGGTATTACACAGACCACCTGGGCTTTCAGCATAGTCATAAAAGTCACTTCACAGTCACACTGGCCAGAGTGAGGTTACCAAAAGCATCATAACACCGGGTTCATTGTCAGACTAAATACCACTTTAAACTATTTAATAGTGAAGATTTTAACACCACAATGCTTTGGGAAACCATGCCCAGGCCAGTACATTCATCTACGCAGTGAAATGCAATTACACTGAACAACAGCCTGCTTTCTTTTGACTTTGGAACTTATGTACATTTTTCAGGAGGTAGAATGAAAAACACTGTGCTTGTCCTCATGTGTCTTCCAAACTGGAGTGTCTGCCTTTCTAGATGTGCCAAACATGTAACAACATGGTAAATGTTGAACTGGATACTGTACCTGCAATAATGAACTGACTAGCTAGCAATGCAATACATGTGTGGGGCTCAAATGAATAATTCAGTTCTAATCACTTTTTGGAAGGCTTCGTAAGAACATATCTTCTGCAAGTCACTTCTGATAAAAAAGACTTTAAAAAGTAAAAAGAAAATCAAAAACCTCTGATTGAAATAGTTTACTCTTGATATTTAAATAATAAAAAAAAACATATCCTAAACCAACCATCATTGTGAACCTTTAAGGCACCTTAAACTGTAGAAACGTCTGAAGAAATTTGGTGCTCGATAAGTTAATCTTCCATTGAACTATTCCTCAAGAGGTCTGCGTTTAACTGATAAGGAAGCTGTAAAGAGAAAGAAGGAAAAGCAAATTGAGCAGAGGATGAGATTCATCTTCTCTTCCTAATGCAAAACAAGATTAATTCACAGTCATGCACCAAGTTATGGAGGTCTACTAATTCTTCTTTTTCAAACCTAGGCAAACTTTAAAATAGTGCTGCAGCACCTGGGAACATGTGCAGGGCCCCAGAGAAAGAGCCCTACACTGAGTGCTGTCTGTCTCCACTTGAAAAAACCAGACAAGTTTGATCATAAAGGAAAATAAATAAATGGGCCTTGTAGGTGCTGGCGAAGGAGAGGTCCTCCGCTTTGGGAAGTGCTTTCAGTGGGAATACAAATACATGAGGGAGAAGCTCACCTGTAAGGGTAGCCGTGGTATTTGGCCCTAAAGATGGACAACAACCAGCTGAAGAAGAGCACCACCAGTCCAATACCAGCGATGCACATGACTACGGTGAGAGACAGACACGTGAAACGGGCGGATGGCCAAATAAGAGCAGTTAGCAGGTCACAGCTGGCAACTAGCATCTTACTGTATCAAAATGTAAACTACTGAATAACTCGTATAACCGTCGTACTTTTTCTCTTCCCGATGTCCACGTTCGAGGTGGCCGCCTCGTGGAGAAGAACTATTCCTAAAGTGACGGCGGCATCTGAGGCACAGAGTTAAGGCCCTGCTGAGCACGTGAGTGAACACATGGTGGCGGATCAGCCTGGACCAGCACAGTGGGCATCAGAGTCATGGGAGTTAATCATGTGCTGATTTATTGTAAAGGATACTGAACAGGAGGACAATGTGTGTCTCTGCCACAAACTGGGCCTGGCTACTTCCATGAATGTAGCTCTGGGACAGGAAACAGTGAAAACACAGGTGGCCATGAGGCCGTTAACCCCAGGAACTGGGTAAAACATTCATGATGGACACAAAAAAATAACAATGCATAATTGTTACGTTGTACTTTAGCACAAAATGCAAACTGCTAGACACTACTAGTTTTTCTTCAATGGTCGTCATGTCATAATGTCATGGCTTGAGCACAAACCACTTGTCCAGTGCTGGGGTTCTTGTGGGCGTACGGAGGTCCTCTAATATGGTTCCACATTTGGCCTGATGTCATGATTAAAACGAAACACTGAAGAGAAAGAGAAAATCTTCAGGGATCAAATACACAGAATTCAGCTGACCCACCATTGCAGCACCATTACAACATTAGCAATATGTTGTAGTGAAACATCACAAAGTGTACTGAATCTTTTTACACTCGCTGGCCACTTTATCAGGGACATCTGTCCAACTACTCATTAATATGAATGTCAAATCAGCCAATCACATGGCAGCAACTCAATGCATTTAGGCATGTAGACGAACCAAGATGATCTGCTGCAGTTCAAACACAGCATCCGAATGGGGAAGAAAGTTGATTTAAGAGACTTTGAACGTGGCATGGTTGTTGGTGCCACTGGTTTCTGGATCTGAGTATTCCAGAAACTGCTGATCTACTGGGATTTTCATGCACAACCATCTCTCGGGTGTACAGAGAATTGTCAGAAAAAGAGAAAATATCCAGTGAGTGGCAGTTCTGTGGGTGCAAATGCCTTGTTGATGCCAGAGGTCAGAGGAGAATGGCCAGACTGGTTCGAGCTGATAGAACGGCAACAGTAACTCAAATAACGAGTTGTTACAACCGAGGCACGCAGAAGAGCATCTCTGAATACACAACATGTCGAACCTTAAGGCAGATGGGCTACAGCAGCAGATGACACACCAGGTGCCACTCCTGTCAGCTAAGAACAGGAAACTGAGGCTACAGTTCACACAGGCTCACCAAAATTGGACAACAGAAGACTGGACATATGTTGCCTGGTCTGATGAGTCTCTATTTCTGCTGCGCCATTCTGATGGTAGAGTCAGAATTTGGCATCAGCAACATGAAAGCATGGATCCATCCTGTCTTGTATCATTGGTTCAGGCTGGTGGTGGTGGTGCAATGGTGTGGGGGATATTTTCCTGGCACATTTTGGGCCCATTAGTACCAATTGAGCATCATGTCAATGCCGCAGCCTTCCTGAGTATTGTTGCTGACCATGTCCATCCCTTTATGACCACAGTGTACCCATCTTCTGATGGCTACTTCTAGCAGGATAACACACCATGTCATAAAGCGCGAATCATCTCAGACTGGTTTCTTTAACCCGACAATGAGTTCACTGTACTCTAATGGCCTCCACAGTCACCAGATCTCAGTCCAACAGAGCACCTTTGGGATGTGGTGGAACGGGAGATTCACATCATGGATGTGCAGCTGACAAATCTGCAGCAACTGTGTGATGCCATCATGTCAATATGGACCAGACTCTCTGAGGAATGTTTCCAGTACCTTGTTGAATCTGCCACGAAGGATTTAGACAGTTCTGAAGGAAAAAATGGGGTCCAACCCAGTACTAGCAAGGTGTACCTAATAAAGTGGCCGGTGAGTGTACACGTAATTAAAATTTCAACTGGATTTTTAACTTGTAATATAATTTCACAAATGTGCTCTGGAGAAAACTGCTTATGCAGTTGTTTTTTGTGAATGTTGAAATACTCTACTACCCATTATTACATATCCATCATTACATATACATTAAACATTAACACAACAGACCTGTGCAGATGCTAACACACATTCACTGAACTGTGTGGTGCCTCTTAAAATCTCATTCTAGAGTCCTTTGTTATTCAGGACTTGTTCAGATTTATCAGAGTATGACTGACATTCTGTTATCAGACTAAATAATTAGTAGCTTCATGCAAAGCCTTCTGAAATGGTGACTAAACATGTAGTCTGGCTTGAGTCATTGATGTAATAGCTGAGAACTAGCTGTCTGAAACATTTAAATTGTTTACAAGTGGTCAAATATAACTGCTTGTGCATGAAATATAGAAACCTGACAAACATATTAACATACAAAACTGACCATTTTGCATAGATCTGAAGCACCATTTGTAGTATCAATTACACTGATTCTGCTTAAATGCATTTTGGAACAGAATCGTCAAAGTCACATCAACTTGAAGGTGCATTTGTTCACACACAGAGTAAATACTGACCAGTGCAGAGAAAGCCCAGACATTCTTGTTATAGATGAACTCTAGATTATTGCGCCGCAGATAGGCCAGACTGCCGATGAGGGCCAGAAGCAAGCCCAGCATTAATGGCCCCGCATAGTTAGGTGGTCTTATCACCCTAATCTGTTTGGGATACACAAACACACAACAGATTATCGGCCATACATCATTATGCATTAAAAACAACAAAGACGTGTACAGACTAGTAAGGGTCAAAGCATAAAGACTCTCTATACACAAGCCTGTGGTGCTGTGTATTAAAGTGCCATGGTGGCTGCAAGGTGGTCCATGCTACTTACATGGACATCGGTCCGGTCAGCCACCCACCGAGCGATCTGCTCAGCCGCAAACCCTCGGACCTGCAGCTCGTATGTGTCTGCACGCTTGGGCTTCCCTTTGGGGGGGAAGTTGATGAACGTGGGGGCCGAGTTCATGCTGAGCTGTGGAATAGGATCTGATTAGTCTAGTTTTAATATGTTTCAGCTCATCTTTACAATGTCACCAATTCAGCACAATTAAATGTGTATACATATAATGTGTCTTAAGTGATGACAAGCTCAGTTACCATTTGAAAAACATCAGCGCCCTCATCGAAATCCACCATTGCAAAGAAAACTTTGTTGGTAAATGCACTAGAGTAGCGCCAGGAATTTGCAAGAATTTGGTATTCTTCATCCGCCTGCCTAAACACATGATCACAGGAGGACAAACAAGCATAAGAGTCAGCTCAGAGCTTTCAAAGCAAACTTATGGGTTAACAGTAGTACGTGTTAACAGTACTGTGTGTGTGTTAACAGTAGTGCGTGTTAACAGTAGTGCGTGTTAACAGTAGTGCGTGTTAACAGTAGTGCGTGTTAACAGTAGTGTGTGTGTGTTAACAGTAGTACGTGTTAACAGTAGTGTGTGTGTGTGTGTGTGTGTGTGTGTGTGTGTGTGTGTGTGTGTGTGTGTTAACAGTAGTACGTGTTAACAGTAGTACGTGTTAACAGTAGTGTGTGTGTGTGTGTGTTAACAGTAGTACGTGTTAACAGTAGGGTGTGTGTGTTAACAGTAGTACGTGTTAACAGTAGTGTGTGTTAACAGTAGTACGTGTTAACAGTACTGTGTGTGTGTTAATAGTAGTATGTGTTAACAGTACTGTGTGTGTGTGTGTTAACAGTAGTACGTGTTAACAGTACTGTGTGTGTGTGTTAACAGTAGTACGTGTTAACAGTACTGTGTGTGTGTGTGTGTTAACAGTAGTACGTGTTAACAGTAGTGTGTGTGTGTGTTAACAGTAGTACATGTTAACAGTAGTGTGTGTGTGTGTGTGTTAATAGTAGTACGTGTTAACAGTACTGTGTGTGTGTGTGTTAACAGTAGTACGTGTTAACAGTAGTGTGTGTGTGTGTGTGTGTTAACAGTAGTACGTGTTAACAGTACTGTGTGTGTGTGTTAACAGTAGTACGTGTTAACAGTACTGTGTGTGTGTGTTAACAGTAGTACGTGTTAACAGTACTGTGTGTGTGTGTTAACAGTAGTACGTGTTAACAGTAGTGTGTGTGTGTGTTAATAGTAGTACGTGTTAACAGTAGTGTGTGTGTGTTAATAGTAGTACGTGTTAACAGTAGTGTGTGTGTGTGTGTGTGTGTGTGTTAACAGTAGTACGTGTTAACAGTACTGTGTGTGTGTGTTAACAGTAGTACGTGTTAACAGTACTGTGTGTGTGTGTTAACAGTAGTACGTGTTAACAGTAGTGTGTGTGTTAACAGTAGTACGTGTTAACAGTAGTGTGTGTGTGTGTGTTAACAGTAGTACGTGTTAACAGTACTGTGTGTGTGTTAACAGTAGTACGTGTTAACAGTAGTATGCGTATGTATTAACAGTACTATGTGTTAACAGTAGTATGCGTATGTATTAACAGTACTATGTGTCAACAGTAGTATGCGTATGTGTTAACAGTACTGTGTATGTGTTAACAGTTGTATGTGTTAATAGTATGGATTAACAGTACTGTGTGTTAACAGTAGTATGTGTTAACAGTACTGTGTGTATGTGTTAACAGTAGAACGTGTTAACAGTAGAACGTGTTAACAGTAGAACGTGTTAGTAGTACTATGGGTTAACAGTACTGTGTGTTAACAGTAGTACGTGTTAGTAGTATGTGTTAGTAGTACGTGTTAACAGTAGAACGTGTTAGTAGTACTATGGATTAACAGTAGTATGTGTTAGTAGTACGTGTTAACAGTAGAACGTGTTAGTAGTACTATGGGTTAACAGTAGTATGTGTTAGTAGTACTATGGGTTAACAGTAGTATGTGTTAGTAGTAGTATGTGTTAGTAGTAAGTGTTAATGTGTGGTGTGTGATCTCTTACTTGCACACTGCACATTGTCTCTGGGGCTGCAGGGCAGTAAACATGATGATCACAGAATAGTTACGGGGCGGTGCTCTCACAAATCTTCTGAACTTCTCTCCATTCATTCTAATCACAGCTCTCTTACTGGCCCAGTCCATCATCTGTCCCACCTTCTCGGACAGGAGCGTCTGGGGACACAAGAAGGCAGGTGTCCTTATATGTAACTGTTACACAAACCTGCTGTGTCTCTGGTGTCTTCACTTCCTGCTTCATGGCTGGGCTGTTACCACACGGAAGACACCCACCCTAAATACACCCGCCATTCTGGACGTGTTCAAATCATTTACATTCAAGTGTTGTTGGGTCTGTATGTCCGCCTGTGTTGGCGTGGCCAGCTGGAGTCATTATATATATATATATATATATATATATATATATATATATATATATATATATATATATATAATTATTATATATTATAATTATTATATATATTATTATTATTATTATATATATATATTATTATTACACTCACACTGCCTAGGCTAGTGCTACACGATACTGCAACACGACAGTCGGACAACCTACAGTTTTAAACCGTTTAGTCTACACGCACTGATACGCCGAAAACTGCAATGATAATTCACAGACCTCTTTTTTCTTCTGGCCATTTGAAGGTTCTCCATAAAATATCACAATAAAGGAAAGTGCTATCAAAAGTTTGGACAACATCTCCAGATCTGCCGCTGTGGGCCACGACTGCGCTGCGGGAACCTGGAACTTTCCTATTGGACGTTCACGGCGCTACAAATGTGCAGCATAGATTCCATAATAAAAGTCCCGAGTCAAGCGTCCAGGGAATGATTTGATTGACAAAGACTGATAGAAGAAAATGTTTGATTTCTTATGCGAATTATTGACATCACTTTAGAGCACTGACTACTGTACTGTTTTTAAAAGTTATGTCAGGGCATAATTTGTTTTTTTTGCATCACTTGAAAACGACAAACACTCATGTGGGGCATTTTACATTACATATACACAAAGGTACAGAATAACAACAACATTTCCCATAAGTACTGTGAAACAGTAACAACATGCAAAATAAAGGTCGTTAACATATGTTGGTTGGTAACACATGTGCTGCTATGTCATATATCTCAATGATCACTGTGCTTAGTTTGAGAACAGGATTTCTGTATCCTAAAAAGATGGTTTATGAGAGGCACAGTGGCACAGAAAAGACATCTTGTTCATCAATCCAAAATGGAGAAGATGTAAACCATTATACTGAAGCCTACAAGTGACGAAGCATGAAGACAATAAATAAAAAGGGGAAGATAAAAACAAGAAAAACTCTTAGAATTGTGACGCTGAAGGTGAAAGGATGTGTTTGGTGGTTATGTGTAATTATATAGTCATATCATTGAGTTCGTGCTCTTACAGCACCTCTCGCCTGTGCAGGTTCGGCCCAGCGCGCCGCACTCCGCCGTCCCAGCATGCGCGCGCCGTCCCAGCATGCACGCGGGTGCGACCCCGCGCGGCGCACTAAACATCCGGGTCTCGTGCGGTGTGGTGGGGAAGATGGCGGCGTTGATCCTCCCTACTGATTGGATCAAAAATTGGGAAAAATCCGGAAAAAATGAGTTGTGAGTAATATTTAATACCGGAGACGTTTAGTGGGACAGAACCCGACCCTGGATCCGTCTGGGTTTTAATTCGCAGGTCGTGGTGGTAGTCACATTAATGAAGCGCGCGGTCTTCATTGTCATTAGGTCCAGTTTGTGTGGTTGTGCTAGTTTGTGCTGCGGGGTGTAGTTGTGAATAAACACATTAAATATCACCGCGTCGTGTGAAACGCGCGTTAAACTCCCCCAACACGCTGGACGAGGACGAGCCGCTCGGTACCACCGTAACTCGGGTCACCTGGACCTGACGACGCCGCTAACGCAGCTAGCAGGCTAACCCGAGACCTCCAGCAGCAGGCGGCGTGACGGGCCGCGTCTGTGTGTCGTCTGTAGTGTCCACATATTTCTGGTAGTTTTACATGTTCAGGACTTCGACAGTCGCGTGATCGTCATAAACTAATCACTGCGAGGTCACGGCGCCAGGTCAGCCGGGTGGTAAAATGTTTGAAACAAAACGAGTGGAGTTGATGGGAGCTTCAGATGGGTAGAGGGTCGGGGGTGTAGCTTCAGATGGGTGGAGGGTCGGGGGTGTAGCTTCAGATGGGTGGAGGTTCGGGGGTGTAGCTTCAGATGGGTGGAGGTTCGGGGGTGTAGCTTCAGATGGGTGGAGGGTCGGGGGTGTAGCTTCAGATGGGTGGAGGGTCGGGGGTGTAGCTTCAGATGGGTGGAGGGTCGGGGGGTGTAGCTTCAGATGGGTGGAGGGTCGGGGGGTGTAGCTTCAGATGGGTGGAGGGTCGGGGAGTGGAGCTTCAGATGGGTGGAGGGTCGGGGAGTGGAGCTTCAGATGGGTGGAGCTTCAGATGGGTGGAGGGTCGGGGTTGGAGCTTCAGATGGGTGGAGGGTCGGGGGGTGTAGCTTCAGATGGGTGTAACTTCAGATGGGTGGAGGGTCGGGGTTGGAGCTTCAGATGGGTGTAACTTCAGATGGGATAAACAAACATAGAGCGATGCTCCATTTACACTCAACCACCTTATATCAGGTCCAAACGTGTGTTCCCAACGCTTGTATTTGTTCAGGTAGTAGCTAAGTCAATTTGGGCCAAAAGGTTAGGAATATTAAAAATAGTTAATCTACAATTTCTCACAATGTATGTATTTGATTTGTAGCATGCAGCTGTGTCAGGATCTTGCAGGGAAACCCAACAATGAAGTGTTCCTTAAAGGTGAGTGAGTGTGAGTGTGAGAGTGAGAGTGAGTGGGGAACATTTGTTCATAAAATTATTGATTTTGATATCATGCCCAATTAGCTGCTTATCTGGTTGAACCTTTTAATTTGCCCCATTAATTACACTTGACCACTGACTGCTTGCAGTGGTTTTTTGAAGGGTTTGTCACTGGTCAAAGAGTTTTAAAGTTTCTTCCAGACTCGAAAAAGTCAGGTTTGATATTTTTTGTCAAGTCATAGAATTGGGAGTTTTGTTTGTAGTATCTTTATATTTTAGTTGACATTTATCTTAATGCTATGTTTGGACACGGTTTCTGCATTGTCTATGTTTTATATGGTTACTTGAATTACAAAATCACATCCGTGTCAATTTAAGCCTGGTTTTCTGTTTATAGGTCATGGAAATGTAGCTTTGCAGATGTTGAAAGTCAGGGGATTTGACATTTGGTTTAGAGTGGGAACCAAGCCTTATGTTGAAGGCAGTTAGAATAGACAGCACTTTAATTATGCTTTATTTACTAGTGTTCTTTTTTCTTTGCTGCCTCTTATCTCTCTTTTAAAAAGGGCACAAACATGTGAGTTGATTGACATTGCTTCTGAGAATATTTAACCTAATTGTGTAGTTAGGGGCGTTAAACTACTTTTAATCTACATTACATTTAAGGCACATATCATTTTGTAACCATGCATGTTTTTCCTTTCTAATAATTTGCTTGTTCCACAGATCTCCAGACAGCCCTCTATGAGCTTTGCTGGCATGTTGTCCATGGTGGTCTCAAGGTTGATGTGGCAGCCAGCCTTTTGGCAGATGTTATGGTGAGTGCCAGCATAGAGTAGCTTCCACACCCGAGTACATTAATCCTAACTGTGCTAATAAAGTGGAGCGCGTAGGACCACAGAGGCTAATGGAACTGATACCAGTACTGCCCCTATTAAGGAAATCGGGCACTGGCCAGACATGACTGATCCCGTTAATCCTGTTTTTAATCAGCCATTATTTAATTGTAACAACACAATTTTATTAATCCTCTAATGTAATAATAATTTTCTAGACGTCAGTAAATAATGTTTGTGTATATCTCGCTCCATCATTGTACTTTAGCCCCTTGTGTATACTTTAGCTTTTGTACATTAACTTAAATGTTTTTTTGACACTGCTCTTATACACATAATTAAGCAATTAGGATATATCCATGACTGTTTCATATATTGCTTATAGCCTGCATTGTTTGCATTTGTGCTGGCCTTTTATATACTGTAAGTTTGGCCAGCACTGCCCTCTGTCTGCCCAAACTATGTCTGAACCCTGGAGGGTCTTATTTAGAGCAGTGTCCCATACGCAAGAGAGTCTGATAGGAATTCTGCTTTAATTCTGTTGTATTTTACTTTTTGCAAGAATGTGTACTTCATAGACTTTACTAAAATGAATGCACTTTGCTGATGTAATTAGTGACTGAAGTTCTAGTGCCGAAAAGACTCATTCAGTGTTATTTGCTGAATAGTGAAATGCAGGACACATTAATATGCAGGAGTAAAATTTTTTATGGAGGGTTGGCCCAAATATACATACTCAGAATGTACATTATCTGAGTATGGCTAATATGGCTAATTTAACACTGATAAAGGCTATCAGTGATTGCTTTAGTGGCCATCATAGATCTTGACTTGTATTTTATAATTAATTATACCATTACCATAACCATATATAACTGTTCTATTACTAATCTGTAACAGACATACTGGTGATGGTTCAAGTGATCAGAAATGTGCTGTGTGCATATTCATATATTCAATTCTTTGAAGTAACTCCCATATTTAGACTGTTAAGCAGCTTCATGAAGCAGCACATATGATACTTCTCCATCAGTCCTGAAGACATTCTCACATGTGCAGAGACCTTGTAGAGTGAGGAACTGAAGCTCTGAAATACAACTGTTTGCCTGAGGGAGTATTTTAAATTGTGTGTGTTGTGAATTAGGACTGCCACAAACGATTATTTTTAATAGTCGACTAATCACAGATTATTTTTTATGATTAGTTGACTATTCGGATAATATGTTAATTGGATATAAAACATACAGCTTATCGCACTAGAATGCAGCTGCTATTATATAACCATCATTAGATTTCAGCTATATGCTAAAAATAAAACAATTTATATCATAGTTCATTAAACCTTTAATGAAATATGCAGCTTGTTGCAACAAAAAATTATTAAAATAAGGATAAGGCACTGGCTTAAACAACACAAAAATACATTAATAAAGATTTTTTTTTTAGGTTTTTTTTTCTTTCATTTTTCTCTGGCATCAAACTTAGCTACATTTAAATCAAATTAGGTAGAGACCTGAAACCAAGGAATTATTCACAAAAATAAAGTTTTGGTCTCACTGACGGTACAGAAAACACATTAATGCGTGCTAAGGCTAATGAAACAAATCGCCATCGCTAATGTTAACTTTTACAGCTATCAAGTTGAGTAAGTACTAAGTTAACGCTCTGTTTCCGCTAATTTTAACAGCTAACTAGCAATTTAGATTACAGAGATGATGGTCCCTCTTCAACATTGTCAAAATCAGCCACAACATGCTTCAGGTGCTCGTACATCGTGGTTGTTCTGCCATGGAAGGAAAGTTCTGCCTTGCAGATATTGCATTGCATCGCGTTTCTCTTTCATTTTCCTAAAGTGATCTCACACTTTTGAGTTCCGTAGCTGGGTGGCCATGATGTCGTTTCCACTACTGTGCATGTGTGTCAGTGGAGACTGCCACAGCAGTTTGGAGAGAAAAAAGTCAAAAAACAAACAAACAAACAAAAACAAAAACCCAGACGCATCGACTATTAAATTTGTCGTCGACTATTTTAATAGTAGACATAATAGTGACTAGTTGAGTAATCATGGCAGCCCTATTGTGAATGAATTCACATGTATCACCTTTCCCAAATTATATTTGGCTTCTAAAACATAGTCTATAAAAATTTAAATGTAAAACTGTTTTAACTATTAAGAACATGCATTTAGTCAGGTGTAAAATTAGGGTTTGCTTTAAGGCAGATTCAGAAATTCGAACCAAGAGAGAGTGCAAGAAATACTAGGGATGCACCGAAAATACTTTCATCACCGAAACAACACGGCCGAAACAATGTGTTGTGATGACGCAAGCAAAAATCGCCACCTGCACGCGCTTATTTGGATAAAGCTAGCAAAAAAGTTTTCCATTGATGGCGCCAAGGCAAAAGGACATTACACCAAAAATTATGGAACTCGTTGCCTTAGACAATCAGCCGTTCTTTGTCGTAGAGGATGCGGGATTTCGTAGGCTAATAGAGCACATTGAACCCGGTTATGTTTTGCCGAGCAGACGACATTTCTCAGAAGCGTGTTTACCTGAGCTGTTTAATGTTGTTGCAACTCACGTCACGTTTTTATGAGAGAATTTATATTTATCTTTCAGGCCAGTCAGTTATAATTAAATTGAACTTGTATAAAATACATATATTTATCCTCTCAGATAAAAACGGTCTGCAAGCGAGTTAAATTTAATTAGTGGTCGGCGTTATCGCCGTTAACGGCCCACCACTAATTTTATTTTTCAATATGCATTACTGTAATGTCAGTGCTAAATAAATATTTTCAAATCAAATTTTGTAGTTGATTTATTGTTTGAATAGCAATGCCTTGATTTTAATGAGGTTAGCCATAAATCCAATGTTACTAATAATTGGCATAATGTGTTTCGGTTTTCGGCTTTCGGCCTGGGTTTCCTCATTTTCGGTTTCGGCTAAGAATTTTCATTTCGGTGCATCCCTAAGAAATACGATGCATGAAAGAAATAGCATGTGTGCTGAGAGAGAGAGAGAGAGAGAGAGAGAGTGTGTGTGTGTGTGTGTGTGTGTGTGTGTGTGTGTGTGTGTGTGTGTGTGTGTGTGTGTGTGTGTGTGTGTGTGTGTGTGTGTGTGTGTGTGTGTGTGTGTGATTGAAGCAGACAGGGAGAGAGAGAGACACTTAAGTTGTAATGATTAACACAGCGGCTGTTCTGTTTTCTTTACTTTCTTTAGTTATGTTTGGCTCAACTGTTTGAAACTATAAATAATATCAGGAAACTTTGACTGCTCCGGTGAGACTCGCTGTGTAAAAATAACATGTTAATGTGTGTTAACTAGGGGTGTATTCAAGGATGTAAGGATTTTCATAATCGAATCTGATTCATCAGCTTTTCCCTTTAGTCGACTAATAGTCGAATCGGGTTTATTTTAATTTTTTAAATTTAGAGCACCTTAAACGACATCCCGTTCTCATTCAGGACTTTTTTCCTCTTCAAAGTAAAAACCTAAAACACTCAGATAAATGAATAAACACGGTAGGTTGGCTTCATTCAGCTTTTATTTATTTACTTATTTATTTTTTTTATGAAATGTTAGAGAATATTAACTGTCAGTGCGCATTGCGCATATCGAACTGTCAGACAGGCACTGTGCAAAATGTCAAATATTTTAAATAAAATAAAATTTGCCTGAAAATATAAAAAAATTGCCACACAACAGCAAAAAAATACAAGGAAAGGTTAAAGTAACGGGGTTTAAAAGCAAACAACAAAAAATATATAGGCCTTTTATAGGCCTACTTGATGCGACGAGATGACACGACTGAAATGACAAACGTTTTTTTTTTCCGCCTTACCCGTTTTAAATGGTATGCCATGTTGGTTGTTGTCATGCGAAATGAAAGACGTTGATGAGATAACTTGCACTTTACTTTGTTTGATTCATCTTTGTTTTTCAAAATACTTTTGAACAGTGGGGAACCGTCAGGGCCCTCTACGCCCTCTCAGAGGGCCTAAAATATTCTTAAATAATTATCCAATTTTATTTTATCTACTTACAGTTTGACAATCGACATCTAAACAATTACAAGAATATAAGCAAATAAATTATTCAATCGTGTCTATTCAATCTGTGTTGGAAGGTGAGGGGTTAAGTGGAAGCCTGTGAGCCTGTGTCTCCCCCTATCAGGACGCCTGCTGTTCGTTTACAGAGGGCCTGGCAGTTATAATTCAGCGCAATACCAGTTTCAAATGACAGCAAAATTGACCAATCATATCTTCTCTCTTAGTGGGCGGGCTTAACTGTATGATAATTTCCGCCCGCTGTGGCGACGCTAGCTGTCGTTAGCACCACCGCTAGCTAGTTTCGATTCATCCCTTTGACGTCCTCGTGCGCGCTGTTTACATATTCCGCTTCCGAGAACCACGGATCTGTGAACCTTTTTTTGTTTGGAAACTTATTTTGCTTAAGACGTTATCTAGTACAGATATTATTGTTTATTGCGTTTTTAAAGCTGTACTGTCGTCTGTTTTTCTTTATTCTTTATTGCAGTTTAGTAAGAAAGGAAACAATTTTTTTCGGGGGGGGGGGGGGGGGGGGGGTAGCGGGCCCAGGTTTAAAGGTCACGGTTCGCTACTGCTTTTGAAGTTTTTTAGTAGCCATTATAATCTCGGCAGATGCTGCGCGTATTCTGTAGCATGTTCAGCTCCGCTCATTTGGATTGTGCAACAGCAGGGTGTGATTTATTAATGTGTAGTAAGGAAGATGCCTATTGTTAATGCGCACACATCATTTAAAAATATTTATTAACAGAAATTAGGATGATTTTATTTGACAAAAGGCTATATATAATGAAAACAAACATTTCATGTAACAACTAATGCTTAGCAGCATCCTTGGGCACCTCCATGCAGTTAGAATGGTACATTCGACTATGACATCGACTATAGTGTTAACACACTAGAGCAGTTAGCTTTAGCCCTGGAGCTAAACATCCACTCAGGTTCACGTCTACGGGGTTAAAAGAATCTGTTATTTTTCGGCCTTTTCACTTATGGATTTGATGACATTTCAGGCGGACTAATTTCTGTGGCAGTCTATTGGGTGCATCCCTAGTTCTTATACGTTCTCACCTCAGTTCAACCCCCACGTTCTAGGTGACATCATGTGGTATTGCATTGTGACTAATGTTGCCATATTGTGTGTTTGTCTCTTCTGTGGATGGAAGAAGGGTGCCGGTTTGATTTCCCCCAAGTGGACTTGTGTAATGAGCACTGCATTACTTTATTAGGTTTGGGTTACAGCCCGTTTTCTTCTTCCAGTATGGCCACCCGTCCCAGCACTCTGTATGATACCCCATACTGGGAAGGTGCAGGTGTAGGAGCTGGGCCTGGTGGGGGTGGGCTGACCAGACCGTGTGTTGTGTCCCGCCTGGTTGGGCGCAGACACGACAGTTTATCAGGAATGATGGAGCTACTGTCCTAAGTGTAGCTGTTGGTGTAGCTGATGGATCACCCTGCTGGGTTTGCAGTGCTGTGGTTGTCTTTCGTATTAGCCCCATGTCCACCTACCACTTTTGAAGTAGAAACATTATTTGAAATGAGCAAGTGGCCCTGGGGTTGCATGTTATTGATTGGGATTTACTGCCTTCATGGCTGAAACAGTCCAGCTAAGGCACGTATTATAAAACATGTCTCCTTCACTCTGAGTCACTGTGATGCCCATGTTTGGGTGTAAAGATAATTTTTTTGTTTTACCGTGTGTGTTAATGCTAATTAAATTTCTATTTCAGGAAATGCGAGAAGACATGCCATCTGTTTTAGCTGATGTTTTTTGTGTACTAGGTAAGTAGATGCTTTATTTTCTTGACCAAAATGTGGCACTAAGCTACTGTTAACTAATTAAGAGTTGAGCTGAAGAGATCAGCAGGTGAACTGTTTTCTTGTATCCCCTAAACTGGCGTGTTTAACTATGTGCCCTGATGTTTCATATTTCATGAGGTGTGGTGTAGATAATGCGTCCTCATCTCCTAAATTGTTTTTGCTCTGATTACACGCTTCGAGCTCATGTCCTATTAGCATTTTCCATCAAAATTAGACCGAAGGCGTACAGTCGTTACCTGCTGCGTTGTCGACGTGTACGACAGCTTCTGGACAGGGCGACGTGGGCGAGATTTCTAATTCATAACCACCTGGGTCTTGTCAAATTGAATATGTGCCAGGTGATAAGAGCTGTGTGCTGTCTGTTGGCGAGACGCCTGGTTAGTTCCTTTAACATTGGTTCTTCAGTGAACTGTCTTCCCCTCATAGCACAACAAGCGTTTAGATCCGCCAGATCTGAACGGATTTGTATGTGGTGTGTGAAGTGTGTGGTGTTTTGGGATGTATTATTTTCTTAGTATCTTAATTTTACCGACATAGCTAGATAGTACACGTTCCACAACTTCCTGAAGGATTTATTAACCTGTTATATTTGAAATATGAGAATGTTTTATCACCTTTGTCAATCACACGCTTATTCTGTATAATTAAGATCGGGCAGATTGAGTTCTAGATCGATGTGGGCGACATGCACAGATTAAGACATTTCCGTCTTGCCTTGGTAACGCTTTGCTTAGCTGCCCTGTTTCAGATACACAGGACTTTTGATGGTACTATGGCCTAATAACCTGCCAGTCCTCATTTCAACTCTTCACATTTCTATCTAACCTCAGATATTGAGACTGCATGTCTGGAAGAGAAACACAAACGTGACCATTTCACCCAGCTGGTGGGAGCGTGTCTGGTAAGTGCTCCTTGCTCTCTTGTCTTTTTTTCTGGCCGCAGTGCAGTACGGGTCCTTAGTCACTGCTCGTCATGCCAGTAACGGCCACCAAGTGGCGGTGTTGGCCTGTCAGAAAGACTCCCTCCTCATCCACTCCCACACTCCCATCACACCTCAGCCTGCAGCTGGCCCTTTCCAGTAAATAATCCCCCCCCCCTCTCAGTGCGCGCGCAAGCCGTGTCACAATTCCCCCGACCCTGGAGATTAGCCGCATTTAGGGTATTGAGCGACCCAAATTCTGTCCTCTAGTGGAGAATTAAACTCTGTTCACAAAGGCCACTTTTCTCCCACCCAGAAAATACAGGACCCTCCTGGGAGCTCGTACTGTTGCGCTAGAATTGCATGCAGTAGTCTTGCTGGGGGAAAGGTGTTTCAGAGCTGGGCCTGGAAGGCTGTGGGGTGGGCCTGGAAGGCTGTGGGGTGGGCCTGGAGCTGGAGCTGTGGGTACAGCCTGGCTGTGCCGCTGGTCTGCTCCTAATGGAGGCACTAGGGTTGCAGCGGTAACCGGTTTCACGGTATACCACGGTATTAAAATACACGGTTATCATACCGTGTGCGTTTGCTTATTACCGGTAAAAAGCAAGCCAGCGGAGAAACTGACCCGCGCATGCGCAACTCCGCTCCGGTTCAGCTACTCAGCACAGCGGTGAGAATGGCAGAAAGTGTATCAGACTTAACAATTTTTTTAACAAAAAAAAGCTAAACTAAAGTCAGCGGCGAAAATGACGTAATCGCGGTGGCACCGCCCGTGCGCGAGGGTCTCACACGCTGTCGATTCGCGAGGTCGTGCACCTCTCGAATTTTGTAACTTTGCGCGCGCCGCGACTCAGCGCAATGAACAAAGTCATGTTTGCAGGATTCATACACCTTCACAAGGTGGAATTAAAGCACTTGTACGTAACTTTAAAGGTCCGTTTCAATATTTCCCAGCACCTTAAACTTAATAAAGTTAAATATTTATACATATACTCGAAATAATTCGCTTTTTCATCACATTATTTAATGGTTGTTTATTTTCAAAACGCCCAATCTTAACGTCTTCACGTTTTCTCATGTTTCATCCTGGAATTACAAGAGGCTCGTATTTGTTAACGTGATACGAGAGAACTGCGGAGTCGCGCTACGGTCACTAGTGAAAAGAATAAACCTAGCTTTTTATGGTCCTTGCTTTCACTGGATGTGAAAGATGCCATTAATTTACATGCGTTCATTTTCAAATTCTAACGTGCCTGTTTTTCATATGTTAAAACCAGACTCGTGTGAAAGCCTTAAAATAGAAATCTCTATTGTGAGGATCATGTCAGAAATAAATTATCTCTTTCTGCAGTATCTGGTTATATTCCAACTTGGCAGTACAACGGACGTTTACAACAGTTGTTGATCAGACACTGACCCAGGCTGAGTTTATCAGATATTAAATAATTTAAACTTAAATAATTGTACTGAAATCCATGATTTAGGTTTCTCTAATTTTGCAGTATTTATATAAACATGTTTACAGCTTATTTTTTTTAAAGGAGGCATTTTGTATACAATAGTTCCAGGTTTCTT